>NW_025048606.1:0-75668 GCF_018831695.1 Puntigrus tetrazona
CAAAAAACTAGAAACAAGTTGAAAAGGCTCATTTTGCTTTAAGACTACTGCATGAAAAAGCTTTCTCTCGCTGAGAAACTACTTTTAAAGCACTTCTAGGCTTGTTTTGAGTTTATTTGCTGAGATGCACTAAAACAGCATTTCTGCTTATGAAAAGTCAAGAACTAAGCAAATTGTGCTTTTTGAGCTCTAATATGACTTTTTGTGTCCAAAACTAGAAACACACTGAAAAGGCTCATTTTGCTTTGAAACTGCATGAAAAAGCTTTCTCTCGCTGAGAAACAACTTTAAAACACTTCTAGGCTTGTTTTGAGTTCATTTGCTGAGATGCACTAAAACAGCATTTCTGCTCATGAAAAGTCAAGAACTAAGCAAATTGTGCTTTTTGAGCTCTAATATGACTTTTTGTGTCCGAAACTAGAAACACACTGAAAAGGCTCATTTTGCTTTGAAACTGCATGAAAAAGCTTTCTCTCGCTGAGAAACAACCTTTAAAGCACTTCTAGGCTTGTTTTGAGTTCATTTGCTGAGATGCACTAAAACAGCATTTCTGCTCATGAAAAGTCAAGAACTAAGCAAATTGTGCTTTTTGAGCTCTAATATGACTTTTTGTGCCCGAAACTAGAAACACACTGAAAAGAAGGCTCATTTTGCTTTGAAACTGCACTGAAAAGCTTTCTCTCAGCTGAGAAACAACTTTTAAAAAGCACTTCTAGGCTTGTTTTGAGTTCATTTGCTGAGATGCACTAAAACAGCATTTCTCATTCATGAAAAGTCATAAACTAAGCAAATTGTGCTTTTGAGCTCTAATATGACTTTTTGTGTCAAAACTAGAAACACACTGAAAAAGGCTCATTTTGCTTTGAAAACTGCATGAAAAAGCTTTCTCTCGCTGAGAAACAACTTTTAAAGAAAGCACTTCTAGGCTCGTTTTGAGTTCATTTGCTGAGATGCACTAAAACAGCATTTCTGCTCATGAAAAGTCAAAAACTAAGCAAATTGTGCTTTTGAGCTCTAATATGACTTTTTGTGTCCAAAACTAGAAACACACTGAAAGGCTCATTTTGCTTTGAAACTGCATGAAAAAGCTTTTCTCGCTGAGAAACAACTTTTAAAGCACTTCTAGGCTTGTTTGAGTTCATTTGCTGGGATGCACTAAAACAGCATTTCTGCTCATGAAAAGTCAAGAACTAAGCAAATTGTGCTTTTGAGCTCTAATATGACTTTTTGTGTCAAAACTAGAAACACACTAAAATGGCTCATTTTGCTTTGAAACTGCATGAAAAAGCTTTCTCTCGCTGAGAAACAACTTTTAAAGCACTTCTAGGCTTGTTTTGAGTTCATTTGCTGAGATGCACTAAAACAGCATTTCTGTTCATGAAAAGTCATAAACTAAGCAAATTGTGCTTTTTGAGCTCCAATATGACTTTTTGTGTCCAAACTAGAAAACACACTGAAAAGGCTCATTTTGCTTTGAAACTTGCATGAAAAGCTTTCTCGCTTGAGAAACAACCTTTACAAAGCACTTCTAGGCTTGTTTTGAGTTCATTTGCTGAGATGCACTAAAAAAGCATTTCTGCTCATGAAAGTCAAAACAAAAAGCAAATTGTGCTTTTGAGCTCTAATATGACTGTTTGTGTCCAAAACTAGAAACACACTGAAAAGGCTCATTTTGCTTTGAAACTGCATGAAAAAGCTTTCTCTCGCTGAGAAACAACTTTTAAAAGCACTTCTAGGCTTGTTTTGAGTTCATTTGCTGAGATGCACTAAAACAGCATTTCTGCTCATGAAAAGTCAAGAACTAAGCAAATTGTGCTTTTTGAGCTCTAATATGACTTTTTGTGTCCGAAACTAGAAACACACTGAAAAGGCTCATTTTGCTTTTGAAACTGCATGAAAAAGCTTTTTCTCGCTGAGAAACAACTTTTTTAAAGCACTTCTAGGCTTGTTTTGAGTTCATTTGCTGGAGATGCACTAAAACAGCATTTCTGTTCATGAAAAGTCAAAAACTAAGCAAATTGTGCTTTTTGAGCTCAATATGACTTTTGTGTCCAAAAGTAGAAACAAGTTGAAAAGGCTCATTTTGCTTTGAAACTGCATGAAAAAGCTTTCTCTCGCTGAGAAACAACTTTAAAGTACTTCTAGGCTTGTTTTGAGTTCATTGCTGAGATGCACTAAAACAGCATTTCTGCTCATGAAAAGTCCAAATTTAAAGCAAAATTTGCTTTTGAGCTCTATTATGACTTTTGTGTCCAAAACTAGAAACACACTGAAAAGGCTCATTTTTGCTTTGAAACTGCATGAAAAAGCTTTTTCTCAGCCTGAGAAACAACTTTTAAAGCACTTCTAGGCTTGTTTTGAGTTCATTTGCTGAGATGCACCTAAACAGCATTTCTGTTCATGAAAAGTCAAAAACTAAGCAAATTGTGCTTTTTGAGCTCCAATATGACTTTTTGTGTCCAAAACTAGAAACGCACTGAAAAGGCTCATTTTGCTTTGAAACTGCATGAAAAAGCTTTCTCTCGCTGAGAAACAACCTTTAAAGCACTTCTAGTTCTGTTTGACCGCAATCTTTCCTGTTTGACCGCAATCTTTCCTTTGAAAATCATGTTTCTAGCATCTGTAAAACAGCGTTTTTCCATCTTAAAAATATATCTAAATTACGACCTATGCTTTCAACCTCTAATGCAGAAATATTAATTCATGCGTTTATGACCTCAAGGTTAGATTATTGCAATGCTGTATTGGGTGGTTGTTCTGCACGCTTAATAAACAAACTTCAGCTAGTCCAAAACGCAGCAGCCAGAGTCCTTACTAGAACTAGGAAGTATGATCACATTAGCCCAGTTCTGTCAACACTGCACTGGCTCCTATCAAACATCGAATAGATTTTAAAATCCTATTAATTACCTATAAAGCCCTGAATGGTTTAGCTCCTCAATACTTGAGCGAGCTCTTATCACATTATAGTCCTGCACCGTCCGGCGCTGCGTTATCAAAACTCTGGCCATTTGATAATACCTAGAATATCAAAATCAACTGCGGGTGGCAGATCATTTTCCTATCTAGCACCTAAACTCTGGAACAATCTCCTAACTCTGTTAGGAAGCAGACACACTCTGCCAGTTTAAATCTAGATTAAAGACACATCTTTTTAACTTAGCCTACACATAACACACCAACACACCTTTTATTATTCAAATCGTTCAAAGGATTTTTAGGCTGCATTACTTAGATTTGCTGGAACCGGGAACATTACTCCTAAAATACGATGTATTTGTGACATCGTAAAAAGAATGGCATCTACGCTAATATTAGTCCTGTTTCTTTCTCAATCTGTTTTCACAGTTTGTATCCAGACTAGATGGTGGATCAGCACCCAGAGATTATGTTCATCAGAGACCAGAAAACCTAGATGCGCCGATCGACAGATCACCAGATCCTGATGCACACACACACACACGCACACACTAAGTCATTTACACTATCTGACACAGCTGCGTTTAAAATTGAACTGGAGGTTAAGTGCTGGGCGTCCGGTCAGAGGAGAACTGAGCCCAACTGAGTCTGGTTTCTCCCAAGCTTTTTTTTTCTCCATTCTATATGCATGGGGTTTTGTTTCCCTTGCGCTGTCGCCTCTGGCTTGCTTGGTTGGGGACACTTAACTTCTAGTGACTATCGTTGAATTGACTACAGAGACCGTCTCTGCATTTAATAAGAAATTGGTCACTCTCGTCACTATATATCCCTGTCATTATACTGTACAGTGCTTTGATGCAACCTGTGTTGTTAAAAGCGCTATATAAATAAAAATGATTGATTGATTGATTGATTCTAGGCTTGTTTTGAGTTCATTTGCTGAGATGCACTAAAACAGCATTTCTGCTCATGAAAAGTCAAAAACGAAAGCAAATTGTGCTTTTTGAGCTCTAATATGACTATTTGTGTCAAAACTAGAAACACACTGAAAAGGCTCATTTTGCTTTGAAACTGCATGAAAAAGCTTTCTCTCGCTGAGAAACAACTTTTAAAGCACTTCTAGGCTTGTTTTGAGTTCATTTGCTGAGATGCACTAAAACAGCATTTCTGCTCATGAAAAGTCAAAATTTAAGCAAATTTTGCTTTTTGAGCTCTAATATGACTTTGTGTCCAAAACTAGAAACACGTTGAAAAGGCTCATTTTGCTTTGAAACTGCATGAAAAAGCTTTTTCTCGCTGAGAAACAACTTTTAAAAGCACTTCTAGGCTTGTTTTGAGTTCATTTGCTGAGATGCACTAAAACAGCATTTCTGCTCATGAAAAGTCAAAAACGAAGCAAATTGTGCTTTTTGAGCTCTAATATGACTTTTGTGTCCAAAACTAGAAACACACTGAAAAGGCTCATTTTGCTTTGAAACTGCATGAAAAAAGCTTTCTCTCGCTTGAGAAACAGCCTTTTAAAGCACTTCTAGGCTTGTTTTGAGTTCATTTGCTGAGATGCACTAAAACAGCATTTCTGCTCATGAAAAGTCAAAAAATTAAGCAAATTGTGCTTTTGAGCTCTAATATGACTTTTTGTGTCCAAAACTAGAAACACACTGAAAAGGCTCATTTTGCTTTGAAACTGCATGAAAAAGCTTCTCTCGCTAAGAAACAACTTTTAAAGCACTTCTAGGCTTGTTTTGAGTTCATTTGCTGAGATGCACTAAAACAGCATTTCTGCTCATGAAAAGTCAAAAACTAAGCAAATTGTGCTTTTGAGCTCTAATATGACTTTTTGTGTCCAAAACTAGAAACACACTGAAAAGGCTCATTTTGCTTTGAAACTGCATGAAAAAGCTTTTCTCTGAGAAACAACTTTTAAATTACTTCTAGGCTTTTTTTGAGTTCATTTGCTGAGATGCACTAAAACAGCATTTCTGCTCATGAAAAGTCAAGAACAAAGCAAATTGTGCTTTTTGAGCTCCTAATATGACTTTTTGTGTCCAAAACTAGAAACAAACTGAAAGAGGCTCATTTGCTTTGAAACTGCATGAAAAGCTTTCTCTCGCTGAGAAACAACCTTTAAAGCACTTCTAGGCTTGTTTTGAGTTCATTTGCTGAGATGCACTAAAACAGCATTTCTGCTCATGAAAAGTCAAGAACTAAGCAAATTGTGCTTTTTGAGCTCTAATATGACTTTTGTGTCAAAAGTAGAAACAAGTTGAAAAGGCTCATTTTGCTTTGAAACTGCATGAAAAAGCTTTCTCTCGCTGAAAACAACTTTTAAAGCACTTCTAGGCTTGTTTTGAGTTCATTTGCTGAGATGCACACTAAAACAGCATTTCTGTTCATGAAAAGTCAAAAAACTAAGCAAATTTTGCTTTTTGAGCTCTAATATGACTTTTTTGTGTCCAAAGTAGAAACACACTGAAAAGGCTCATTTTGCTTTGAAACTGCATGAAAAAGCTTTCTCTCGCTGAAACAACTTTTAAAGCACTTCTAGGCTTGTTTTGAGTTCATTTGCTGAGATGCACTAAACACAGCATTTCTGTTCATGAAAAGTCAAAATTTAAGCAAATTTTGCTTTTTGAGCTCTATTATGACTTTTGTGTCCAAAACTAGAAACAACACTGAAAAGGCTCATTTTGCTTTGAAACTGCATGAAAAAGCTTTTCTCGCTGAGAAACAACCTTTAAAGCACTTCTAGGCTTGTTTTGAGTTCATTTGCTGAGATGCACTAAAACAGCATTTCTGTTCATGAAAAGTCAAAAACTAAGCAAATTGTGCTTTTGAGCTCTAATATGACTTTTTGTGTCCAAAACTAGAAACACACTGAAAAAGGCTCATTTGCTTTGAAACTGCATGAAAAAGCTTTCTCTCGCTGAGAAACAACTTTTAAAGCACTTCTAGGCTTGTTTTGAGTTCATTTGCTGAGATGCACTAAAACAGCATTTCTGCTCATGAAAAGTCAAAAACTAAGCAAATTGTGCTTTTGAGCTCTAATATGACTTTTGTGTCCAAAACTAGAAACACACTGAAAAGGCTCATTTTGCTTTGAAACTGCATGAAAAAGCTTTCTCTCGCTGAGAAACAACTTTTTAAAAGCACTTCTAGGCTTGTTTTGAGTTCATTTGCTGAGATGCACTAAAACAGCATTTCTGCTCATGAAAAGTCAAAATTTAAGCAAATTTTGCTTTTGAGCTCTAATATGACTTTTTGTGTCCAAAACTAGAAACACGTTGAAAAGGCTCATTTTGCTTTGAAACTGCATGAAAAAAAAGCTTTCTCGCTAAGAAACAACTTTTAAAAAGCACTTCTAGGCTTGTTTGAGTTCATTTGCTGAGATGCACTAAAACAGCATTTCTGCTCATGAAAAGTCAAGAACTAAGCAAATTGTGCTTTTGAGCTCTAATATGACTTTTTGTGTCCAAAACTAGAAACACACTAAAAAGGCTCATTTTTCCTTTGAAACTGCATGAAAAAGCTTTTTCTCGCTGAGAAACAACTTTTAAAGCACTTCTAGGCTTGTTTTGAGTTCATTTGGTGAGATGCACTAAAACAACATTTCTGTTCATGAAAAGTCATAAACTAAGCAAATTGTGCTTTTTGAGCTCCAATATGACTTTTGTGTCCAAAACTAGAAACACACTGAAAGGCTCATTTTGCTTTGAAACTGCATGAAAAAGCTTTCTCTCGCTGAGAAACAACCTTTAAAACACTTCTAGGCTTGTTTTGAGTTCATTTGCTGAGATGCACTAAAACAGCATTTCTGCTCATGAAAAGTCAAAAACAAAGCAAATTGTGCTTTTGAGCACTAATATGACTGTTTGTGTCCAAAACTAGAAAACACACTGAAAGGCTCATTTTGCTTTGAAACTGCATGAAAAAGCTTTTTCGCTGAGAAACAACTTTTAAATTACTTCTAGGCTTGTTTGAGTTCATTTGCTGAGATGCACTAAAACAGCATTTCTACTCATGAAAAAGTCAAGAACTAAACAAATTGTGCTTTTGAGCTCTAATATGACTTTGTGTCAAAACTAGAAACAATCTTGCAAAGGCTCATTTTGCTTTGAAACTGCATGAAAAAGCTTTCTCTCAGCTGAGAAACAACCTTTAAAGCACTTCTAGGCTTGTTTTGAGTTCATTTGCTGAGATGCACTAAAGCAGCATTTCTGCTCATGAAAAGTCAAGAACTAAGCAAATTGTACTTTTTGAGCTCTAATATGACTTTTTGTGTCCCAAAACTAGAAACACGTTGAAAAAGGGCTCATTTTGCTTTGAAACTGCATGAAAAAGCTTTCTATCGCTGAAACAACTTTTAAAGCACTTCTAGGCTTGTTTTGAGTTCATTTGCTGAGATGCACTAAAACAGCATTTCTGCTCATGAAAGTCAAATTTAAGCAAATTTTGCTTTTTGAGCTCTATTATGACTTTTGTGTCCAAAACTAGAAACACACTGAAAAGGCTCATTTTTTGCTTTGAAAGCTTACGCTATGAAAAAGCTTTTTCTCGCTGAGAAAACAACTTTTAAAAGCACTTCTGGAGCTTGTTTTGAGTTCATTTGCTGAGATGCACTAAAACAGCATTTCTGTTCATGAAAAGTCTAAAAACTAAGCAAATTGTGCTTTTGAGAGCTCCAATATGACTTTTGTGTCCAAAACTAGAAACAGCACTGAAAAGGCTCATTTTGCTTTGAAACTGCATGAAAAAACTTTCTCTCGCTGAGAAACAACTTTTTAAAGCACTTCTAGGCTTGTTTGAGTTCATTTGCTGAGATACTAAAACCCAGCATTTCTGCTCATGAAAAAGTCAAAAACTAAGCAAATTATTGCTTTTGAGCTCTAATATGACTTTTTGTGTCCAAAACTAGAAACACACTGAAAAGGCTCATTTTGCTTTGAAACTGCATGAAAAAGCTTTTCTCTCTGCTGAAACAACACCCAAAAACACTTCTAGGCTTGTTTGAGTTCATTTGCTGAGATGCACTAAAACAGCATTTCTGTTCATGAAAAGTCAAAAACTAAGCAAATTTTGCTTTTGAGCTCTAATATGACTTTTGTGTCCAAAAGTAGAAACACGTTAGAAAAGGCTCATTTTGCTTTGAAACTGCATGAAAAAGCTTCTCTCGCTGAGAAACAACTTTTAAAAAGCACTTCTAGGCTTGTTTTTGAGTTCATTTGCTGAGATGCACTAAAACAGCATTTCTGTTCATGAAAAGTCAAAAACTAAAGCAAATTTTGCTTTTGAGCTCTAATATGACTTTTTGTATCCCAAAGCTAGAAACACACTGAAAAGGCTCATTTTGCTTTGAAACTGCATGAAAAAGCTTTCTCTCGCTGAGCTCTTTTAAAGCACTTCTAGGCTTGTTTTGAGTTCATTTGCTGAGATGCACTAAAACAGCATTTCTGTTCATGAAAAGTCAAAAACTAAGCAAATTGTGCTTTTTGAGCTCTAATATGACTTTTGTGTCCAAAACTAGAAACACACTGAAAAAGGCTCATTTTGCTTTGAAACTGCATGAAAAAGCTTTCTCTCGCTGAGAAACAACTTTTTAAAAGCACTTCTAGGCTTGTTTGAGTTCATTTGCTGAGATGCTAAAACAACATTTCTGCTCATGAAAAGTCAAAACTAAGCAAATTGTGCTTTTGAGCTCTAATATGACTTTTTGTGTCAAAACTAGAAACACACTGAAAAGGCTCATTTTGCTTTGAAACTGCATGAAAAAGCTTTTTCTCCGCTGAGAAACAACTTTTAAACACTTCTAGGCTTGTTTGAGTTCATTTGCTGAGATGCACTAAAACAGCATTTCTATTCTCATGAAAAGTCAAGTCAAAACTAAGCAAATTGTGCTTTTTGAGCTCTAATATGACTTTTGTGTCCAAAACTAGAAACACGTTGAAAAGGCTCATTTGCTTTGAAACTGCATGAAAAAGCTTTCTCTCGCTGAGAAACAACTTTTAAAAGCACTTCTAGGCTTGTTTTGAGTTCATTTGCTGAGATGCACTAAAACAGCATTTCTGCTCATGAAAAGTCAAGAACTAAGCAAATTGTGCTTTTGAGCTCTAATATGACTTTTTGTGTCCAAAACTAGAAACACACTGTCAAGCCAAAAAAAGGCTCATTTTGCTTTGAAACTGCATGAAAAAGCTTTCTCTCGCTGAGAAACAACTTTTAAAGCACTTCTAAGCTTGTTTGAGTTCATTTGCTGAGATGCACTAAAACAGCATTTCTGCTCATGAAAAGTCAAAAACTAAGCAAATTGTGCTTTTGAAGCTCTAATATGACTTTTTGTGTCCAAAACTAGAAACACACTGAAAAGGCTCATTTTGCTTTGAAACTGCATGAAAAAGCTTTCTCTCGCTGAGAAACAACTTTTAAAGCACTTCTAGGCTTGTTTTGAGTTCATTTGCTGAGATGCACTAAAACAGCATTTCTGCTCATGAAAAAGTCAAAAACTAAACAAATTGTGCTTTTGAGCTCTAATATGACTTTTTGTGTCCAAAACTAGAAACACACTGAAAAGGCTCATTTTGCTTTGAAACTGCATGAAAAACTTTCTCTCGCTGAGAAAACAACTTTTAAAGCACTTCTAGGCTTGTTTTGAGTTCATTTGCTGAGATGCACTAAAACAGCATTTCTGCTCATGAAAAGTCAAAAACTAAGCAAATTGTGCTTTTGAGCTCTAATATGACTTTTTGTGTCAAAACTAGAAACACTGAAAAAGGCTCATTTTGCTTTGAAACTGCATGAAAAAGCTTTCTCTCGCTGAGAAACAACTTTTAAAGCACTTCTAGAGCTTGTTTTGAGTTCATTTGCTGAGATGCACTAAAAAAACAGCATTTCTGCTCATGAAAAGTCAAAAAGCACTAAGCAAATTGTGCTTTTTGAGCTCTAATATGACTTTTGTGTCCAAAAAACTAGAAACACACTGAAAAGGCTCATTTTGCTTTGAAACTGCATGAAAAAGCTTTCTCTCGCTGAGAAACAACTTTAAAAAGCACTTCTAGGCTTGTTTTGAGTTCATTTGCTGAGATGCACTAAAACAGCATTTCTGCTCATGAAAAGTCAAGAACTAAGCAAATTGTGCTTTTTGAGCTCTAATATGACTTTTTGTGTCCAAAACTAGAAACACGTTGAAAAGGCTCATTTTGCTTTGAAACTGCATGAAAAAGCTTTCTCTCGCTGAGAAACAACTTTTAAAGCACTTCTAGGCTTGTTTTGAGTTCATTTGCTGAGATGCACTAAAACAGCATTTCTGCTCATGAAAAGTCAAAATTTAAGCAAATTGTGCTTTTTGAGCTCTAATATGACTTTTTGTGTCCAAAACTAGAAACACACTGAAAAGGCTCATTTTTGCTTTGAAACTGCATAGAAAAAGCTTTCTCTCGCTGAGAAACAACTTTTAAAAACACTTCTAGGCTTGTTTTGAGTTCATTTGCTGAGATACACTAAAACAACATTTCTGCTCATGAAAAGTCAAAATTTAAGCAAATTGTGCTTTTGAGCTCTAATATGACTTTGTGTCCAAAACTAGAAACACGTTGAAAAGGCTCATTTTGCTTTGAAACTGCATGAAAAAGCTTTCTCTCGCTGAGAAACAACTTTTAAAAGCACTTCTAGGCTTGTTTTGAGTTCATTTGCTGAGATGCACTAAAACAGCATTTCTGCTCATGAAAAGTCAAGAACTAAGCAAATTGTGCTTTTTTGAGCTCTAATATGACTTTTTGTGTCCAAAACTAGAAACACACTGAAAAAAGGCTCATTTTGCTTTGAAACTGCATGAAAAAGCTTTCTCTCGCTGAGAAACAACTTTTTAAAAGCACTTCTAGGCTTGTTTTTGAGTTCATTTGCTGAGATGCACTAAAACAGCATTTCTGCTCATGAAAAGTCAAAAACTAAGCAAATTGTGCTTTTGAGCTCTAATATGACTTTTGTGTCCAAAACTAGAAACACACTGAAAAGGCTCATTTTTGCTTTGAAACTGCATGAAAAAGCTTTCTCTCGCTGAGAAACAACTTTTAAAGCACTTCTAGGCTTGTTTTGAGTTCATTTGCTGAGATGCACTAAAACAGCATTTCTATTTCATGAGAAAGTCAAAAACTAAGCAAATTGTGCTTTTTGAGCTCTAATATGACTTTTTGTGTCCAAAACTAGAAACACACTGAAAAAGGCTCATTTTGCTTTGAAACTGCATGAAAAAGCTTTCTCTCGCTGAGAAACAACTTTAAAAAGCACTTCTAGGCTTGTTTTGAGTTCATTTGCTGAGATGCACTAAAACAGCATTTCTGCTCATGAAAAGTCAAAAACTAAGCAAATTGTGCTTTTTGAGCTCTAATATGACTTTTTGTGTCCAAAACTAGAAACACACTGAAAAAGGCTCATTTTGCTTTGAAACTGCATGAAAAAGCTTTCTCTCGCTGAGAAACAACTTTTAAAAGCACTTCTAAGCTTGTTTTGAGTTCATTTGCTGAGATGCACTAAAACAGCATTTCTGCTCACATGAAAAGTCAAAAAACTAAGCAAATTGTGCTTTTTGAGCTCTAATATGACTTTTTGTGTCCAAAACTAGAAACACGTTGAAAAGGCTCATTTTGCTTTGAAACTGCATGAAAAAGCTTTCTCTCGCTGAGAAACAACTTTTAAAGCACTTCTAGGCTTGTTTTGAGTTCATTTTGCTGAGATGCACTAAAACAGCATTTCTGCTCATGAAAAGTCAAAAACTAAGCAAATTGTGCTTTTTGAGCTCTAATATGACTTTTTGTGTCAAAACTAGAAACACACTGAAAAGGCTCATTTTGCTTTGAAACTGCATGAAAAAGCTTTTCTCGCTGAGAAACAACTTTTAAAGCACTTCTAGGCTTGTTTTGAGTTCATTTGCTGAGATGCACTAAAACAGCATTTCTGCTCATGAAAAGTCAAAAACTAAGCAAATTGTGCTTTTGAGCTCTAATATGACTTTTTGTGTCCAAAACTAGAAACACACTGAAAAGGCTCATTTTGCTTTGAAACTGCATGAAAAAGCTTTCTCTCGCTGAGAAACAACCTTTAAAAGCACTTCTAGGCTTGTTTTGAGTTCATTTGCTGAGATGCACTAAAACAGCATTTCTGCTCATGAAAAGTCAAGAACTAAACAAATTGTGCTTTTTGAGCTCTAATATGACTTTTGTGTCCAAAACTAGAAACACACTGAAAAGGCTCATTTTGCTTTGAAACTGCATGAAAAAGCTTTCTCTCAGCTGAGAAACAACTTTTAAAGCACTTCTAGGCTTGTTTTGAGTTCATTTGCTGAGATGCACTAAAACAGCATTTCTGCTCATGAAAAAAGTCAAGAACTAAGCAAATTGTGCTTTTTGAGCTCTAATATGACTTTTTGTGTCCAAAACTAGAAACAAACTGAAAAGGCTCATTTTGCTTTGAAACTGCATGAAAAAGCTTTCTCTCGCTGAGAAACAACTTTTTAAAGCACTTCTAGGCTTGTTTTGAGTTCATTTTGTTGAGATGCACTAAAACAGCTTTTCTGCTTATGAAAAGTCAAAAACTAAGCAAATTGTGCTTTTTTGAGCAACTCTAATATGACTTTTGTGTCCAAAACTAGAAACACACTGAAAGGCTCATTTTGCTTTGAAACTGCATGAAAAAGCTTTCTCTCAAACTGCAGAAACAACTTTTTAAAGCACTTCTAGGCTTGTTTTGAGTTCATTTGATGAGATGCACTAAAACAGCATTTCTGCTCATGAAAAGTCAAAAACTAAAGCAAATTGTGCTTTTTGAGCTCTAATATGACTTTTTGTCCAAAACTAGAAACACGTTGAAAAGAGCTCATTTTGCTTTGAAACTGCATGAAAAAGCTTTCTCTCGCTGAGAAACAACTTTTAAAGCACTTCTAGGCTTGTTTTGAGTTCATTTGCTGAGATGCACTAAAACAGCATTTCTGCTCATGAAAAGTCAAAAACTAAGCAAATTGTGCTTTTTGAGCTCTAATATGACTTTTTGTGTCCAAAACTAGAAACACACTGAAAAGGCTCATTTTGCTTTGAAACTGCATGAAAAAGCTTTTCTCGCTGAGAAACAACTTTTAAAGCACTTCTAGGCTTGTTTTGAGTTCATTTGCTGAGATGCACTAAAACAGCATTTCTGCTCATGAAAAGTCAAAAACTAAGCAAATTGTGCTTTTGAGCTCTAATATGACTTTTTGTGTCCAAAACTAGAAACACACTGAAAAGGCTCATTTTGCTTTGAAACTGCATGAAAAAGCTTTCTCTCGCTGAGAAACAACTTTTAAAAGCACTTCTAGGCTTGTTTTGAGTTCATTTGCTGAGATGCACTAAAACAGCATTTCTGCTCATGAAAAGTCAAAACTAAGCAAATTGTGCTTTTGAGCTCCTAATATGACTTTTTGTGTCCAAAACTAGAAACACACTGAAAAGGCTCATTTTGCTTTGAAACTGCATGAAAAAGCTTTCTCTCGTGAGAAACAACTTTTAAAGCACTTCTAGGCTTGTTTTGAGTTCATTTGCTGAGATGCACTAAAACAGCATTTCTGCTCATGAAAAGTCAAAACTAAGCAAATTGTGCTTTTGAGCTCTAATATGACTTTTTGTGTCCAAAACTAGAAACACACTGAAAAGGCTCATTTTGCTTTGAAACTGCATGAAAAAGCTTTCTCTCGCTGAGAAACAACTTTTAAAGCACTTCTAGGCTTGTTTTGAGTTCATTTGCTGAGATGCACTAAAACAGCATTTCTGCTCATGAAAAGTCATAAACTAAGCAAATTGTGCTTTTGAGCTCTAATATGACTTTTTGTGTCCAAAACTAGAAACACACTGAAAAGAGCTCATTTTGCTTTGAAACTGCATGAAAAAGCTTTCTCTCGCTGAGAAACAACCTTTAAAGCACTTCTAGGCTTGTTTTGAGTTCATTTGCTGAGATGCACTAAAACAGCATTTCTGCTCATGAAAAGTCAAAAACGAAGCAAATTGTGCTTTTTTGAGCTCCTAATATGACTTTTGTGTCCAAAACTAGAAACACACTGAAAAGGCTCATTTGCTTTGAAACTGCATGAAAAAGCTTTTCTCTCGCTGAGAGAAACAACTTTTAAAAGCACTTCTAGGCTTGTTTTGAGTTCATTTGCTGAGATGCACTAAAACAGCATTTCTGTTCATGAAAAGTCAAAAACTAAGCAAATTGTGCTTTTTGAGCTCTAATATGACTTTTTGTGTCCAAAACTAGAAACACACTGAAAAGGCTCATTTTGCTTTGAAACTGCATGAAAAAGCTTTCTCTCGCTGAGAAACAACTTTAAAAAGCACTTCTAGGCTTGTTTTGAGTTCATTTGCTGAGATGCACTAAAACAGCATTTCTGCTCATGAAAAGTCAAAAACTAAACAAATTGTGCTTTTGAGCTCTAATATGACTTTTGTGTCCAAAACTAGAAACACACTGAAAAGGCTCATTTTGCTTTGAAACTGCATGAAAAAGCTTTCTCTCGCTGAGAAACAACTTTTAAAAAGCACTTCTAGGCTTGTTTTGAGTTCATTTGCTGAGATGCACTAAAACAGCATTTCTGCTCATGAAAAGTCAAAAACTAAGCAAATTGTGCTTTTGAGCTCTAATATGACTTTTGTGTCCAAAACTAGAAACACACTGAAAAGGCTCATTTTGCTTTGAAACTGCATGAAAAAGCTTTCTCTCGCTGAGAAACAACTTTTAAAAGCACTTCTAGGCTTGTTTTGAGTTCATTTGCTGAGATGCACTAAAACAGCATTTCTGTTCATGAAAAGTCAAAAACTAAGCAAATTGTGCTTTTGAGCTCTAATATGACTTTTTGTGTCCAAAACTAGAAACACACTGAAAAAGGCTCATTTTGCTTTGAAACTGCATGAAAAAGCTTTCTCTCGCTGAGAAACAACTTTTAAAAGCACTTCTAGGCTTGTTTTGAGTTCATTTGCTGAGATGCACTAAAACAGCATTTCTGTTCATGAAAAGTCAAAAACTAAGCAAATTGTGCTTTTGAGCTCTAATATGACTTTTTGTGTCCAAAACTAGAAACACACTGAAAAGGCTCATTTTGCTTTGAAACTGCATGAAAAAGCTTTCTCTCGCTGAGAAACAACTTTTAAAGCACTTCTAGGCTTGTTTTGAGTTCATTTGCTGAGATGCACTAAAACAGCATTTCTGCTCATGAAAAGTCAAAACTAAGCAAATTGTGCTTTTGAGCTCTAATATGACTTTTTGTGTCCAAAACTAGAAACACACTGAAAAGGCTCATTTTGCTTTGAAACTGCATGAAAAAGCTTTCTCTCGCTGAGAAACAACCTTTAAAGCACTTCTAGGCTTGTTTTGAGTTCATTTGCTGAGATGCACTAAAACAGCATTTCTGCTCATGAAAAGTCAAAAACGAAGCAAATTGTGCTTTTTGAGCTCTAATATGACTTTTTGTGTCCAAAACTAGAAACACACTGAAAAGGCTCATTTTGCTTTGAAACTGCATGAAAAAGCTTTCTCTCGCTGAGAAACAACCTTTTAAAAAGCACTTCTAGGCTTGTTTTGAGTTCATTTGCTGAGATGCACTAAAACAGCATTTCTGCTCATGAAAAGTCAAGAACTAAGCAAATTGTGCTTTTTGAGCTCTAATATGACTTTTTGTGTCCAAAACTAGAAACACACTGAAAAGGCTCATTTTGCTTTGAAACTGCATGAAAAAGCTTTCTCTCGCTGAGAAACAACTTTTAAAGCACTTCTAGGCTTGTTTTGAGTTCATTTGCTGAGATGCACTAAAACAGCATTTCTGCTCATGAAAAGTCAAGAACTAAGCAAATTGTGCTTTTTGAGCTCTAATATGACTTTTTGTGTCCAAAACTAGAAACACACTGAAAAGGCTCATTTTGCTTTGAAACTGCATGAAAAAGCTTTCTCTCGCTGAGAAACAACTTTTAAAGCACTTCTAGGCTTGTTTTGAGTTCATTTGCTGAGATGCACTAAAACAGCATTTCTGCTCATGAAAAGTCAAGAACTAAGCAAATTGTGCTTTTGAGCTCTAATATGACTTTTGTGTCCAAAACTAGAAACACACTGAAAAGGCTCATTTGCTTTGAAACTGCATGAAAAAGCTTTCTCTCGCTGAGAAACAACTTTTAAAGCACTTCTAGGCTTGTTTTTGAGTTCATTTGCTGAGATGCACTAAAACAGCATTTCTGCTCATGAAAAGTCAAAAACTAAGCAAATTGTGCTTTTTGAGCTCTAATATGACTTTTTGTGTCCAAAACTAGAAACACACTGAAAAGGCTCATTTTGCTTTGAAACTGCATGAAAAAGCTTTCTCTCGCTGAGAAACAACTTTTAAAAGCACTTCTAGGCTTGTTTTGAGTTCATTTGCTGAGATGCACTAAAACAGCATTTCTGCTCATGAAAAGTCAAAACTAAGCAAATTGTGCTTTTTGAGCTCTAATATGACTTTTGTGTCCAAAACAAGAAACACACTGAAAAGGCTCATTTTGCTTTGAAACTGCATGAAAAAGCTTTCTCTCGCTGAGAAACAACTTTTAAAGCACTTCTAGGCTTGTTTTGAGTTCATTTGCTGAGATGCACTAAAACAGCATTTCTGCTCATGAAAAGTCAAAAACTAAGCAAATTGTGCTTTTGAGCTCTAATATGACTTTTTGTGTCCAAAACTAGAAACACACTGAAAAGGCTCATTTTGCTTTGAAACTGCATGAAAAAGCTTTCTCTCGCTGAGAAACAACTTTAAAAAGCACTTCTAGGCTTGTTTTGAGTTCATTTGCTGAGATGCACTAAAACAGCATTTCTGCTCATGAAAAGTCAAAAACTAAGCAAATTGTGCTTTTTTGAGCTCTAATATGACTTTTTGTGTCCAAAACTAGAAACACACGTTGAAAAGGCTCATTTTGCTTTGAAACTGCATGAAAAAGCTTTCTCTCGCTGAGAAACAACTTTTAAAGCACTTCTAGGCTTGTTTTGAGTTCATTTGCTGAGATGCACTAAAACAGCATTTCTGCTCATGAAAAGTCAAAAACTAAGCAAATTGTGCTTTTGAGCTCTAATATGACTTTTTGTGTCCAAAACTAGAAACACACTGAAAAGGCTCATTTTGCTTTGAAACTGCATGAAAAAGCTTTCTCTCGCTGAGAAACAACTTTTAAAGCACTTCTAGGCTTGTTTTGAGTTCATTTGCTGAGATGCACTAAAACAGCATTTCTGCTCATGAAAAGTCAAGAACTAAGCAAATTGTGCTTTTGAGCTCTAATATGACTTTTTGTGTCCAAAACTAGAAACACACTGAAAAGGCTCATTTTGCTTTGAAACTGCATGAAAAAGCTTTCTCGCTGAGAAACAACTTTTAAAGCACTTCTAGGCTTGTTTTGAGTTCATTTGCTGAGATGCACTAAAACAGCATTTCTGCTCATGAAAAGTCAAAAACGAAGCAAATTGTGCTTTTGAGCTCTAATATGACTTTTGTGTCCAAAACTAGAAACACACTGAAAAGGCTCATTTTGCTTTGAAACTGCATGAAAAAGCTTTCTCTCGCTGAGAAACAACTTTTAAAGCACTTCTAGGCTTGTTTTGAGTTCATTTGCTGAGATGCACTAAAACAGCATTTCTGCTCATGAAAAGTCAAGAACTAAGCAAATTGTGCTTTTTGAGCTCTAATATGACTTTTTGTGTCCAAAACTAGAAACACACTGAAAAGGCTCATTTTGCTTTGAAACTGCATGAAAAAGCTTTCTCTCGCTGAGAAACAACCTTTAAAGCACTTCTAGGCTTGTTTTGAGTTTATTTGCTGAGATGCACTAAAACAGCATTTCTGCTCATGAAAAGTCAAAAACTAAGCAAATTGTGCTTTTTGAGCTCTAATATGACTTTTTGTGTCCAAAACTAGAAACACACTGAAAAGGCTCATTTTGCTTTGAAACTGCATGAAAAAGCTTTCTCGCTGAGAAACAACTTTTAAAAAGCACTTCTAGGCTTGTTTTGAGTTCATTTGCTGAGATGCACTAAAACAGCATTTCTGCTCATGAAAAGTCAAGAACTAAGCAAATTGTGCTTTTTGAGCTCTAATATGACTTTTTGTGTCCAAAACTAGAAACACACTGAAAAGGCTCATTTTGCTTTGAAACTGCATGAAAAAGCTTTCTCTCGCTGAGAAACAACTTTTAAAGCACTTCTAGGCTTGTTTTGAGTTCATTTGCTGAGATGCACTAAAACAGCATTTCTGTTCATGAAAAGTCAAAAACTAAGCAAATTGTGCTTTTGAGCTCTAATATGACTTTTGTGTCCAAAACTAGAAACACGTTGAAAAGGCTCATTTTGCTTTGAAACTGCATGAAAAAGCTTTCTCTCGCTGAGAAACAACTTTTAAAGCACTTCTAGGCTTGTTTTGAGTTCATTTGCTGAGATGCACTAAAACAGCATTTCTGCTCATGAAAAGTCAAAATTTAAGCAAATTGTGCTTTTTTGAGCTCTAATATGACTTTTTGTGTCCAAAACTAGAAACACACTGAAAAGGCTCATTTTGCTTTGAAACTGCATGAAAAAGCTTTCTCTCGCTGAGAAACAACTTTTAAAAAGCACTTCTAGGCTTGTTTTGAGTTCATTTGCTGAGATGCACTAAAACAGCATTTCTGTTCATGAAAAGTCAAAAACTAAGCAAATTGTGCTTTTGAGCTCTAATATGATTTTTTGTGTCCAAAACTAGAAACACACTGAAAAGGCTCATTTTGCTTTGAAACTGCATGAAAAAGCTTTCTCTCGCTGAGAAACAACTTTTAAAGCACTTCTAGGCTTGTTTTGAGTTCATTTGCTGAGATGCACTAAAACAGCATTTCTGCTCATGAAAAGTCAAGAACTAAGCAAATTGTGCTTTTGAGCTCTAATATGACTTTTTGTGTCCAAAACTAGAAACACACTGAAAAGGCTCATTTTGCTTTGAAACTGCATGAAAAAGCTTTCTCTCGCTGAGAAACAACTTTAAAGCACTTCTAGGCTTGTTTTGAGTTCATTTGCTGAGATGCACTAAAACAGCATTTCTGCTCATGAAAAGTCAAAAACTAAGCAAATTGTGCTTTTTGAGCTCTAATATGACTTTTTGTGTCCAAAACTAGAAACACACTGAAAAGGCTCATTTTGCTTTGAAACTGCATGAAAAAGCTTTTTTTAGCTGAGAAACAACTTTTAAAGCACTTCTAGGCTTGTTTTGAGTTCATTTGCTGAGATGCACTAAAACAGCATTTCTGCTCATGAAAAGTCAAGAACTAAGCAAATTGTGCTTTTTGAGCTCTAATATGACTTTTTGTGTCCGAAACTAGAAACACACTGAAAAGGCTCATTTTGCTTTGAAACTGCATGAAAAAGCTTTTTCTCGCTGAGAAACAACTTTTAAAGCACTTCTAGGCTTGTTTTGAGTTCATTTGCTGAGATGCACTAAAACAGCATTTCTGCTCATGAAAAGTCAAAAACTAAGCAAATTGTGCTTTTTGAGCTCTAATATGACTTTTTGTGTCCAAAACTAGAAACACACTGAAAAGGCTCATTTTGCTTTGAAACTGCATGAAAAAGCTTTTTTCTCGCTGAGAAACAACTTTTAAAGCACTTCTAGGCTTGTTTTGAGTTCATTTGCTGAGATGCACTAAAACAGCATTTCTGCTCATGAAAAGTCAAAAACTAAGCAAATTGTGCTTTTGAGCTCTAATATGACTTTTTGTGTCCAAAACTAGAAACACACTGAAAAGGCTCATTTTGCTTTGAAACTGCATGAAAAAGCTTTCTCTCGCTGAGAAACAACTTTTAAAGCACTTCTAGGCTTGTTTTGAGTTCATTTGCTGAGATGCACTAAAACAGCATTTCTGTTCATGAAAAGTCAAAAACTAAGCAAATTGTGCTTTTTGAGCTCTAATATGACTTTTTGTGTCCAAAACTAGAAACACACTGAAAAGGCTCATTTTGCTTTGAAACTGCATGAAAAAGCTTTCTCTCGCTGAGAAACAACTTTTAAAGCACTTCTAGGCTTGTTTTGAGTTCATTTGCTGAGATGCACTAAAACAGCATTTCTGCTCATGAAAAGTCAAGAACTAAGCAAATTGTGCTTTTTGAGCTCTAATATGACTTTTTGTGTCCAAAACTAGAAACACACTGAAAAAGGCTCATTTTGCTTTGAAACTGCATGAAAAAGCTTTCTCTCGCTGAGAAACAACTTTAAAAGCACTTCTAGGCTTGTTTTGAGTTCATTTGCTGAGATGCACTAAAACAGCATTTCTGCTCATGAAAAGTCAAAACTAAGCAAATTGTGCTTTTGAGCTCTAATATGACTTTTTGTGTCCAAAACTAGAAACACACTGAAAAGGCTCATTTTGCTTTGAAACTGCATGAAAAAGCTTTCTCTCGCTGAGAAACAACTTTTAAAGCACTTCTAGGCTTGTTTTGAGTTCATTTGCTGAGATGCACTAAAACAGCATTTCTGCTCATGAAAAGTCAAAAACTAAGCAAATTGTGCTTTTGAGCTCTAATATGACTTTTTGTGTCCAAAACTAGAAACACACTGAAAAGGCTCATTTTGCTTTGAAACTGCATGAAAAAGCTTTCTCTCGCTGAGAAACAACTTTTAAAAAGCACTTCTAGGCTTGTTTTGAGTTCATTTGCTGAGATGCACTAAAACAGCATTTCTGCTCATGAAAAGTCAAAAACTAAGCAAATTGTGCTTTTTGAGCTCTAATATGACTTTTTGTGTCCAAAACTAGAAACACACTGAAAAGGCTCATTTTGCTTTGAAACTGCATGAAAAAGCTTTCTCTCGCTGAGAAACAACTTTTAAAGCACTTCTAGGCTTGTTTTGAGTTCATTTGCTGAGATGCACTAAAACAGCATTTCTGCTCATGAAAAGTCAAAAACTAAGCAAATTGTGCTTTTGAGCTCTAATATGACTTTTTGTGTCCAAAACTAGAAACACACTGAAAAGGCTCATTTTGCTTTGAAACTGCATGAAAAAGCTTTTCTCTCGCTGAGAAACAACTTTTAAAGCACTTCTAGGCTTGTTTTGAGTTCATTTGCTGAGATGCACTAAAACAGCATTTCTGCTCATGAAAAGTCAAAAACTAAGCAAATTGTGCTTTTGAGCTCTAATATGACTTTTTGTGTCCAAAACTAGAAACACACTGAAAAGGCTCATTTTGCTTTGAAACTGCATGAAAAAGCTTTCTCTCGCTGAGAAACAACTTTTAAAAGCACTTCTAGGCTTGTTTTGAGTTCATTTGCTGAGATGCACTAAAACAGCATTTCTGCTCATGAAAAGTCAAAAACTAAGCAAATTGTGCTTTTTGAGCTCTAATATGACTTTTTGTGTCCAAAACTAGAAACACACTGAAAAGGCTCATTTTGCTTTGAAACTGCATGAAAAAGCTTTCTCTCGCTGAGAAACAACTTTTAAAGCACTTCTAGGCTTGTTTTGAGTTCATTTGCTGAGATGCACTAAAACAGCATTTCTGCTCATGAAAAGTCAAAATTTAAGCAAATTGTGCTTTTTGAGCTCTAATATGACTTTTTGTGTCCAAAACTAGAAACACGTTGAAAAGGCTCATTTTGCTTTGAAACTGCATGAAAAAGCTTTCTCTCGCTGAGAAACAACTTTTAAAGCACTTCTAGGCTTGTTTTGAGTTCATTTGCTGAGATGCACTAAAACAGCATTTCTGCTCATGAAAAGTCAAAAACTAAGCAAATTGTGCTTTTTGAGCTCTAATATGACTTTTTGTGTCCAAAACTAGAAACACACTGAAAAGGCTCATTTTGCTTTGAAACTGCATGAAAAAGCTTTCTCTCGCTGAGAAACAACTTTTAAAGCACTTCTAGGCTTGTTTTGAGTTCATTTGCTGAGATGCACTAAAACAGCATTTCTGCTCATGAAAAGTCAAAAACTAAGCAAATTGTGCTTTTTGAGCTCTAATATGACTTTTTGTGTCCAAAACTAGAAACACACTGAAAAGGCTCATTTTGCTTTGAAACTGCATGAAAAAGCTTTTCTCGCTGAGAAACAACTTTTAAAGCACTTCTAGGCTTGTTTTGAGTTCATTTGCTGAGATGCACTAAAACAGCATTTCTGCTCATGAAAAGTCAAAAACTAAGCAAATTGTGCTTTTGAGCTCTAATATGACTTTTTGTGTCCAAAACTAGAAACACACTGAAAAGGCTCATTTTGCTTTGAAACTGCATGAAAAAGCTTTCTCTCGCTGAGAAACAACTTTTAAAGCACTTCTAGGCTTGTTTTGAGTTCATTTGCTGAGATGCACTAAAACAGCATTTCTGCTCATGAAAAGTCAAAAACTAAGCAAATTGTGCTTTTGAGCTCTAATATGACTTTTTGTGTCCAAAACTAGAAACACACTGAAAAGGCTCATTTTGCTTTGAAACTGCATGAAAAAGCTTTCTCTCGCTGAGAAACAACTTTTAAAGCACTTCTAGGCTTGTTTTGAGTTCATTTGCTGAGATGCACTAAAACAGCATTTCTGCTCATGAAAAGTCAAAATTTAAGCAAATTGTGCTTTTGAGCTCTAATATGACTTTTTGTGTCCAAAACTAGAAACACACTGAAAAGGCTCATTTTGCTTTGAAACTGCATGAAAAAGCTTTCTCTCGCTGAGAAACAACTTTTAAAGCACTTCTAGGCTTGTTTTGAGTTCATTTGCTGAGATGCACTAAAACAGCATTTCTGCTCATGAAAAGTCAAAAACTAAGCAAATTGTGCTTTTTGAGCTCTAATATGACTTTTGTGTCCAAAACTAGAAACACACTGAAAAGGCTCATTTTGCTTTGAAACTGCATGAAAAAGCTTTCTCTCGCTGAGAAACAACTTTTAAAGCACTTCTAGGCTTGTTTTGAGTTCATTTGCTGAGATGCACTAAAACAGCATTTCTGCTCATGAAAAGTCAAAAACTAAGCAAATTGTGCTTTTTGAGCTCTAATATGACTTTTTGTGTCCAAAACTAGAAACACACTGAAAAGGCTCATTTTGCTTTGAAACTGCATGAAAAAGCTTTCTCTCGCTGAGAAACAACTTTTTAAAGCACTTCTAGGCTTGTTTTGAGTTCATTTGCTGAGATGCACTAAAACAGCATTTCTGCTCATGAAAAGTCAAATTTAAGCAAATTTTGCTTTTGAGCTCTAATATGACTTTTGTGTCCAAAACTAGAAACACACTGAAAAGGCTCATTTTGCTTTGAAACTGCATGAAAAAGCTTTTCTCGCTGAGAAACAACTTTTAAAGCACTTCTAGGCTTGTTTTGAGTTCATTTGCTGAGATGCACTAAAACAGCATTTCTGCTCATGAAAAGTCAAAAACTAAGCAAATTGTGCTTTTGAGCTCTAATATGACTTTTGTGTCCAAAACTAGAAACACACTGAAAAGGCTCATTTTGCTTTGAAACTGCATGAAAAAGCTTTCTCTCGCTGAGAAACAACTTTTAAAGCACTTCTAGGCTTGTTTTGAGTTCATTTGCTGAGATGCACTAAAACAGCATTTCTGCTCATGAAAAGTCAAAAACTAAGCAAATTGTGCTTTTGAGCTCTAATATGACTTTTTGTGTCCAAAACTAGAAACACACTGAAAAGGCTCATTTTGCTTTGAAACTGCATGAAAAAGCTTTCTCTCGCTGAGAAACAACTTTTAAAGCACTTCTAGGCTTGTTTTGAGTTCATTTGCTGAGATGCACTAAAACAGCATTTCTGCTCATGAAAAGTCAAAAACTAAGCAAATTGTGCTTTTGAGCTCTAATATGACTTTTTGTGTCCAAAACTAGAAACACACTGAAAAGGCTCATTTTGCTTTGAAACTGCATGAAAAAGCTTTCTCTCGCTGAGAAACAACTTTTAAAGCACTTCTAGGCTTGTTTTGAGTTCATTTGCTGAGATGCACTAAAACAGCATTTCTGCTCATGAAAAGTCAAAAACTAAGCAAATTGTGCTTTTGAGCTCTAATATGACTTTTTGTGTCCAAAACTAGAAACACACTGAAAAGGCTCATTTTGCTTTGAAACTGCATGAAAAAGCTTTCTCTCGCTGAGAAACAACTTTTAAAGCACTTCTAGGCTTGTTTTGAGTTCATTTGCTGAGATGCACTAAAACAGCATTTCTGCTCATGAAAAGTCAAAAACTAAGCAAATTGTGCTTTTTGAGCTCTAATATGACTTTTTGTGTCCAAAACTAGAAACACACTGAAAAGGCTCATTTTGCTTTGAAACTGCATGAAAAAGCTTTCTCTCGCTGAGAAACAACTTTTAAAGCACTTCTAGGCTTGTTTTGAGTTCATTTGCTGAGATGCACTAAAACAGCATTTCTGCTCATGAAAAGTCAAAAACTAAGCAAATTGTGCTTTTTGAGCTCTAATATGACTTTTTGTGTCCAAAACTAGAAACACACTGAAAAGGCTCATTTTGCTTTGAAACTGCATGAAAAAGCTTTCTCTCGCTGAGAAACAACTTTTAAAGCACTTCTAGGCTTGTTTTGAGTTCATTTGCTGAGATGCACTAAAACAGCATTTCTGCTCATGAAAAGTCAAAACTAAGCAAATTGTGCTTTTGAGCTCTAATATGACTTTTTGTGTCCAAAACTAGAAACACACTGAAAAGGCTCATTTTGCTTTGAAACTGCATGAAAAAGCTTTCTCTCGCTGAGAAACAACTTTTAAAGCACTTCTAGGCTTGTTTTGAGTTCATTTGCTGAGATGCACTAAAACAGCATTTCTGCTCATGAAAAGTCAAAACTAAGCAAATTGTGCTTTTGAGCTCTAATATGATGACTTTTGTGTCCAAAACTAGAAACACACTGAAAAGGCTCATTTTGCTTTGAAACTGCATGAAAAAGCTTTCTCTCGCTGAGAAACAACTTTTAAAGCACTTCTAGGCTTGTTTTGAGTTCATTTGCTGAGATGCACTAAAACAGCATTTCTGCTCATGAAAAGTCAAAAACTAAGCAAATTGTGCTTTTTGAGCTCTAATATGACTTTTTGTGTCCAAAACTAGAAACACGTTGAAAAGGCTCATTTTGCTTTGAAACTGCATGAAAAAGCTTTCTCTCGCTGAGAAACAACTTTTAAAGCACTTCTAGGCTTGTTTTGAGTTCATTTGCTGAGATGCACTAAAACAGCATTTCTGCTCATGAAAAGTCAAAATTTAAGCAAATTGTGCTTTTTGAGCTCTAATATGACTTTTTGTGTCCAAAACTAGAAACACACTGAAAAGGCTCATTTTGCTTTGAAACTGCATGAAAAAGCTTTCTCTCGCTGAGAAACAACTTTTAAAGCACTTCTAGGCTTGTTTTGAGTTCATTTGCTGAGATGCACTAAAACAGCATTTCTGCTCATGAAAAGTCAAAACTAAGCAAATTGTGCTTTTGAGCTCAATATGACTTTTTGTGTCCAAAACTAGAAACACACTGAAAAGGCTCATTTTGCTTTGAAACTGCATGAAAAAGCTTTCTCTCGCTGAGAAACAACTTTTAAAGCACTTCTAGGCTTGTTTTGAGTTCATTTGCTGAGATGCACTAAAACAGCATTTCTGCTCATGAAAAGTCAAAAACTAAGCAAATTGTGCTTTTGAGCTCTAATATGACTTTTTGTGTCCAAAACTAGAAACACACTGAAAAGGCTCATTTTGCTTTGAAACTGCATGAAAAAGCTTTCTCTCGCTGAAACAACTTTTAAAGCACTTCTAGGCTTGTTTTGAGTTCATTTGCTGAGATGCACTAAAACAGCATTTCTGCTCATGAAAAGTCAAAAAACTAAGCAAATTGTGCTTTTGAGCTCTAATATGACTTTTTGTGTCCAAAACTAGAAACACACTGAAAAGGCTCATTTTGCTTTGAAACTGCATGAAAAAGCTTTTTCTCGCTGAGAAACAACTTTTAAAGCACTTCTAGGCTTGTTTTGAGTTCATTTGCTGAGATGCACTAAAACAGCATTTCTGCTCATGAAAAGTCAAGAACTAAGCAAATTGTGCTTTTGAGCTCTAATATGACTTTTTGTGTCCAAAACTAGAAACACACTGAAAAGGCTCATTTTGCTTTGAAACTGCATGAAAAAGCTTTCTCTCGCTGAGAAACAACTTTTAAAGCACTTCTAGGCTTGTTTTGAGTTCATTTGCTGAGATGCACTAAAACAGCATTTCTGCTCATGAAAAGTCAAAAACTAAGCAAATTGTGCTTTTTGAGCTCTAATATGACTTTTTGTGTCCAAAACTAGAAACACACTGAAAAGGCTCATTTTGCTTTGAAACTGCATGAAAAAGCTTTCTCTCGCTGAGAAACAACTTTTAAAGCACTTCTAGGCTTGTTTTGAGTTCATTTGCTGAGATGCACTAAAACAGCATTTCTGCTCATGAAAAGTCAAAAACTAAGCAAATTGTGCTTTTGAGCTCTAATATGACTTTTTGTGTCCAAAACTAGAAACACACTGAAAAGGCTCATTTTGCTTTGAAACTGCATGAAAAAGCTTTCTCTCGCTGAGAAACAACTTTTAAAGCACTTCTAGGCTTGTTTTGAGTTCATTTGCTGAGATGCACTAAAACAGCATTTCTGCTCATGAAAAGTCAAAAACTAAGCAAATTGTGCTTTTGAGCTCTAATATGACTTTTTGTGTCCAAAACTAGAAACACACTGAAAAGGCTCATTTTGCTTTGAAACTGCATGAAAAAGCTTTCTCTCGCTGAGAAACAACTTTTAAAGCACTTCTAGGCTTGTTTTGAGTTCATTTGCTGAGATGCACTAAAACAGCATTTCTGCTCATGAAAAGTCAAAAACTAAGCAAATTGTGCTTTTGAGCTCTAATATGACTTTTTGTGTCCAAAACTAGAAACACACTGAAAAGGCTCATTTTGCTTTGAAACTGCATGAAAAAGCTTTCTCGCTGAGAAACAACTTTTAAAGCACTTCTAGGCTTGTTTTGAGTTCATTTGCTGAGATGCACTAAAACAGCATTTCTGCTCATGAAAAGTCAAAAACTAAGCAAATTGTGCTTTTGAGCTCTAATATGACTTTTTGTGTCCAAAACTAGAAACACACTGAAAAGGCTCATTTTGCTTTGAAACTGCATGAAAAAGCTTTCTCTCGCTGAGAAACAACTTTTAAAGCACTTCTAGGCTTGTTTTGAGTTCATTTGCTGAGATGCACTAAAACAGCATTTCTGCTCATGAAAAGTCAAAAACTAAGCAAATTGTGCTTTTTGAGCTCTAATATGACTTTTTGTGTCCAAAACTAGAAACACACTGAAAAGGCTCATTTTGCTTTGAAACTGCATGAAAAAGCTTTCTCTCGCTGAGAAACAACCTTTAAAGCACTTCTAGGCTTGTTTTGAGTTCATTTGCTGAGATGCACTAAAACAGCATTTCTGCTCATGAAAAGTCAAAAACTAAGCAAATTGTGCTTTTTGAGCTCTAATATGACTTTTTGTGTCCAAAACTAGAAACACACTGAAAAGGCTCATTTTGCTTTGAAACTGCATGAAAAAGCTTTCTCTCGCTGAGAAACAACTTTTAAAGCACTTCTAGGCTTGTTTTGAGTTCATTTGCTGAGATGCACTAAAACAGCATTTCTGCTCATGAAAAGTCAAAATTTAAGCAAATTGTGCTTTTTGAGCTCTAATATGACTTTTTGTGTCCAAAACTAGAAACACACTGAAAAGGCTCATTTTGCTTTGAAACTGCATGAAAAAGCTTTCTCTCGCTGAGAAACAACTTTTTAAAGCACTTCTAGGCTTGTTTTGAGTTCATTTGCTGAGATGCACTAAAACAGCATTTCTGCTCATGAAAAGTCAAAATTTAAGCAAATTGTGCTTTTTGAGCTCTAATATGACTTTTTGTGTCCAAAACTAGAAACACACTGAAAAGGCTCATTTTGCTTTGAAACTGCATGAAAAAGCTTTCTCTCGCTGAGAAACAACTTTTAAAGCACTTCTAGGCTTGTTTTGAGTTCATTTGCTGAGATGCACTAAAACAGCATTTCTGCTCATGAAAAGTCAAAAACTAAGCAAATTGTGCTTTTTGAGCTCTAATATGACTTTTTGTGTCCAAAACTAGAAACACACTGAAAAGGCTCATTTTGCTTTGAAACTGCATGAAAAAGCTTTCTCTCGCTGAGAAACAACTTTTAAAGCACTTCTAGGCTTGTTTTGAGTTCATTTGCTGAGATGCACTAAAACAGCATTTCTGCTCATGAAAAGTCAAAAACTAAGCAAATTGTGCTTTTGAGCTCTAATATGACTTTTTGTGTCCAAAACTAGAAACACACTGAAAAGGCTCATTTTGCTTTGAAACTGCATGAAAAAGCTTTCTCTCGCTGAGAAACAACTTTTAAAGCACTTCTAGGCTTGTTTTGAGTTCATTTGCTGAGATGCACTAAAACAGCATTTCTGCTCATGAAAAGTCAAAAACTAAGCAAATTGTGCTTTTGAGCTCTAATATGACTTTTTGTGTCCAAAACTAGAAACACACTGAAAAGGCTCATTTTGCTTTGAAACTGCATGAAAAAGCTTTCTCTCGCTGAGAAACAACTTTTAAAGCACTTCTAGGCTTGTTTTGAGTTCATTTGCTGAGATGCACTAAAACAGCATTTCTGCTCATGAAAAGTCAAAACTAAGCAAATTGTGCTTTTGAGCTCTAATATGACTTTTTGTGTCCAAAACTAGAAACACACTGAAAAGGCTCATTTTGCTTTGAAACTGCATGAAAAAGCTTTCTCTCGCTGAGAAACAACTTTTAAAGCACTTCTAGGCTTGTTTTGAGTTCATTTGCTGAGATGCACTAAAACAGCATTTCTGCTCATGAAAAGTCAAAAACTAAGCAAATTGTGCTTTTTGAGCTCTAATATGACTTTTTGTGTCCAAAACTAGAAACACACTGAAAAGGCTCATTTTGCTTTGAAACTGCATGAAAAAGCTTTCTCTCGCTGAGAAACAACTTTTAAAGCACTTCTAGGCTTGTTTTGAGTTCATTTGCTGAGATGCACTAAAACAGCATTTCTGCTCATGAAAAGTCCAAATTTAAGCAAATTGTGCTTTTTGAGCTCTAATATGACTTTTTGTGTCCAAAACTAGAAACACACTGAAAAGGCTCATTTTGCTTTGAAACTGCATGAAAAAGCTTTTTCTCGCTGAGAAACAACTTTTAAAGCACTTCTAGGCTTGTTTTGAGTTCATTTGCTGAGATGCACTAAAACAGCATTTCTGCTCATGAAAAGTCAAAAACTAAGCAAATTGTGCTTTTGAGCTCTAATATGACTTTTTGTGTCCAAAACTAGAAACACACTGAAAAGGCTCATTTTGCTTTGAAACTGCATGAAAAAGCTTTCTCTCGCTGAGAAACAACTTTTAAAGCACTTCTAGGCTTGTTTTGAGTTCATTTGCTGAGATGCACTAAAACAGCATTTCTGCTCATGAAAAGTCAAAAACTAAGCAAATTGTGCTTTTGAGCTCTAATATGACTTTTTGTGTCCAAAACTAGAAACACACTGAAAAGGCTCATTTTGCTTTGAAACTGCATGAAAAAGCTTTCTCTCGCTGAGAAACAACTTTTAAAGCACTTCTAGGCTTGTTTTGAGTTCATTTGCTGAGATGCACTAAAACAGCATTTCTGCTCATGAAAAGTCAAAAACTAAGCAAATTGTGCTTTTGAGCTCTAATATGACTTTTTGTGTCCAAAACTAGAAACACACTGAAAAGGCTCATTTTGCTTTGAAACTGCATGAAAAAGCTTTCTCTCGCTGAGAAACAACTTTTAAAGCACTTCTAGGCTTGTTTTGAGTTCATTTGCTGAGATGCACTAAAACAGCATTTCTGCTCATGAAAAGTCAAAAACTAAGCAAATTGTGCTTTTTGAGCTCTAATATGACTTTTTGTGTCCAAAACTAGAAACACACTGAAAAGGCTCATTTTGCTTTGAAACTGCATGAAAAAGCTTTCTCTCGCTGAGAAACAACTTTAAAGCACTTCTAGGCTTGTTTTGAGTTCATTTGCTGAGATGCACTAAAACAGCATTTCTGCTCATGAAAAGTCAAAAACTAAGCAAATTGTGCTTTTTGAGCTCTAATATGACTTTTTGTGTCCAAAACTAGAAACACACTGAAAAGGCTCATTTTGCTTTGAAACTGCATGAAAAGCTTTCTCTCGCTGAGAAACAACTTTTAAAGCACTTCTAGGCTTGTTTTGAGTTCATTTGCTGAGATGCACTAAAACAGCATTTCTGCTCATGAAAAGTCAAGAACTAAGCAAATTGTGCTTTTTGAGCTCTAATATGACTTTTGTGTCCAAAACTAGAAACACACTGAAAAGGCTCATTTTGCTTTGAAACTGCATGAAAAAGCTTTCTCTCGCTGAGAAACAACCTTTAAAGCACTTCTAGGCTTGTTTTGAGTTCATTTGCTGAGATGCACTAAAACAGCATTTCTGCTCATGAAAAGTCAAAACTAAGCAAATTGTGCTTTTGAGCTCTAATATGACTTTTTGTGTCCAAAACTAGAAACACACTGAAAAGGCTCATTTTGCTTTGAAACTGCATGAAAAAGCTTTCTCTCGCTGAGAAACAACTTTAAAAGCACTTCTAGGCTTGTTTTGAGTTCATTTGCTGAGATGCACTAAAACAGCATTTCTGCTCATGAAAAGTCAAAACTAAGCAAATTGTGCTTTTTGAGCTCTAATATGACTTTTTGTGTCCAAAACTAGAAACACACTGAAAAGGCTCATTTTGCTTTGAAACTGCATGAAAAAGCTTTCTCTCGCTGAGAAACAACTTTTAAAGCACTTCTAGGCTTGTTTTGAGTTCATTTGCTGAGATGCACTAAAACAGCATTTCTGCTCATGAAAAGTCAAAACTAAGCAAATTGTGCTTTTGAGCTCTAATATGACTTTTTGTGTCCAAAACTAGAAACACACTGAAAAGGCTCATTTTGCTTTGAAACTGCATGAAAAAGCTTTCTCTCGCTGAGAAACAACTTTTAAAGCACTTCTAGGCTTGTTTTGAGTTCATTTGCTGAGATGCACTAAAACAGCATTTCTGCTCATGAAAAGTCAAAAACTAAGCAAATTGTGCTTTTGAGCTCTAATATGACTTTTTGTGTCCAAAACTAGAAACACACTGAAAAGGCTCATTTTGCTTTGAAACTGCATGAAAAAGCTTTCTCTCGCTGAGAAACAACTTTTAAAGCACTTCTAGGCTTGTTTTGAGTTCATTTGCTGAGATGCACTAAAACAGCATTTCTGCTCATGAAAAGTCAAAAACTAAGCAAATTGTGCTTTTGAGCTCTAATATGACTTTTTGTGTCCAAAACTAGAAACACACTGAAAAGGCTCATTTTGCTTTGAAACTGCATGAAAAAGCTTTCTCTCGCTGAGAAACAACTTTTAAAGCACTTCTAGGCTTGTTTTGAGTTCATTTGCTGAGATGCACTAAAACAGCATTTCTGCTCATGAAAAGTCAAAACTAAGCAAATTGTGCTTTTTGAGCTCTAATATGACTTTTTGTGTCCAAAACTAGAAACACTGAAAAGGCTCATTTTGCTTTGAAACTGCATGAAAAAGCTTTCTCTCGCTGAGAAACAACTTTTAAAGCACTTCTAGGCTTGTTTTGAGTTCATTTGCTGAGATGCACTAAAACAGCATTTCTGCTCATGAAAAGTCAAAAACTAAGCAAATTGTGCTTTTGAGCTCTAATATGACTTTTTGTGTCCAAAACTAGAAACACACTGAAAAGGCTCATTTTGCTTTGAAACTGCATGAAAAAGCTTTTCTCTCGCTGAGAAACAACTTTTAAAGCACTTCTAGGCTTGTTTTGAGTTCATTTGCTGAGATGCACTAAAACAGCATTTCTGCTCATGAAAAGTCAAAAACTAAGCAAATTGTGCTTTTGAGCTCTAATATGACTTTTTGTGTCCAAAACTAGAAACACACTGAAAAGGCTCATTTTGCTTTGAAACTGCATGAAAAAGCTTTTCTCGCTGAGAGAAACAACTTTTAAAGCACTTCTAGGCTTGTTTTGAGTTCATTTGCTGAGATGCACTAAAACAGCATTTCTGCTCATGAAAAGTCAAAAACTAAGCAAATTGTGCTTTTGAGCTCTAATATGACTTTTTGTGTCCAAAACTAGAAACACACTGAAAAGGCTCATTTTGCTTTGAAACTGCATGAAAAAGCTTTCTCTCGCTGAGAAACAACTTTAAAGCACTTCTAGGCTTGTTTTGAGTTCATTTGCTGAGATGCACTAAAACAGCATTTCTGCTCATGAAAAGTCAAAAACTAAGCAAATTGTGCTTTTTGAGCTCTAATATGACTTTTTGTGTCCAAAACTAGAAACACACTGAAAAGGCTCATTTTGCTTTGAAACTGCATGAAAAAGCTTTCTCTCGCTGAGAAACAACTTTTAAAGCACTTCTAGGCTTGTTTTGAGTTCATTTGCTGAGATGCACTAAAACAGCATTTCTGCTCATGAAAAGTCAAAAACTAAGCAAATTGTGCTTTTTGAGCTCTAATATGACTTTTTGTGTCCAAAACTAGAAACACACTGAAAAGGCTCATTTTGCTTTGAAACTGCATGAAAAAGCTTTCTCTCGCTGAGAAACAACTTTTAAAGCACTTCTAGGCTTGTTTTGAGTTCATTTGCTGAGATGCACTAAAACAGCATTTCTGCTCATGAAAAGTCAAGAACTAAGCAAATTGTGCTTTTGAGCTCTAATATGACTTTTGTGTCCAAAACTAGAAACACACTGAAAAGGCTCATTTTGCTTTGAAACTGCATGAAAAAGCTTTCTCTCGCTGAGAAACAACCTTTAAAGCACTTCTAGGCTTGTTTTGAGTTCATTTGCTGAGATGCACTAAAACAGCATTTCTGCTCATGAAAAGTCAAAACTAAGCAAATTGTGCTTTTGAGCTCTAATATGACTTTTTGTGTCCAAAACTAGAAACACACTGAAAAGGCTCATTTTGCTTTGAAACTGCATGAAAAAGCTTTCTCTCGCTGAGAAACAACTTTTAAAGCACTTCTAGGCTTGTTTTGAGTTCATTTGCTGAGATGCACTAAAACAGCATTTCTGCTCATGAAAAGTCAAAAACTAAGCAAATTGTGCTTTTTGAGCTCTAATATGACTTTTGTGTCCAAAACTAGAAACACACTGAAAAGGCTCATTTTGCTTTGAAACTGCATGAAAAAGCTTTCTCTCGCTGAGAAACAACTTTTAAAGCACTTCTAGGCTTGTTTTGAGTTCATTTGCTGAGATGCACTAAAACAGCATTTCTGCTCATGAAAAGTCAAAAACTAAGCAAATTGTGCTTTTGAGCTCTAATATGACTTTTTGTGTCCAAAACTAGAAACACACTGAAAAGGCTCATTTTGCTTTGAAACTGCATGAAAAAGCTTTCTCTCGCTGAGAAACAACTTTTAAAGCACTTCTAGGCTTGTTTTGAGTTCATTTGCTGAGATGCACTAAAACAGCATTTCTGCTCATGAAAAGTCAAAAACTAAGCAAATTGTGCTTTTGAGCTCTAATATGACTTTTTGTGTCCAAAACTAGAAACACACTGAAAAGGCTCATTTTGCTTTGAAACTGCATGAAAAAGCTTTCTCTCGCTGAGAAACAACTTTTAAAGCACTTCTAGGCTTGTTTTGAGTTCATTTGCTGAGATGCACTAAAACAGCATTTCTGCTCATGAAAAGTCAAAAACTAAGCAAATTGTGCTTTTGAGCTCTAATATGACTTTTTGTGTCCAAAACTAGAAACACACTGAAAAGGCTCATTTTGCTTTGAAACTGCATGAAAAAGCTTTCTCTCGCTGAGAAACAACTTTTAAAGCACTTCTAGGCTTGTTTTGAGTTCATTTGCTGAGATGCACTAAAACAGCATTTCTGCTCATGAAAAGTCAAAAAACTAAGCAAATTGTGCTTTTGAGCTCTAATATGACTTTTTGTGTCCAAAACTAGAAACACACTGAAAAGGCTCATTTTGCTTTGAAACTGCATGAAAAAGCTTTCTCTCGCTGAGAAACAACTTTTAAAGCACTTCTAGGCTTGTTTTGAGTTCATTTGCTGAGATGCACTAAAACAGCATTTCTGCTCATGAAAAGTCAAAAACTAAGCAAATTGTGCTTTTTGAGCTCTAATATGACTTTTTGTGTCCAAAACTAGAAACACACTGAAAAGGCTCATTTTGCTTTGAAACTGCATGAAAAAGCTTTCTCTCGCTGAGAAACAACTTTTAAAGCACTTCTAGGCTTGTTTTGAGTTCATTTGCTGAGATGCACTAAAACAGCATTTCTGCTCATGAAAAGTCAAAAACTAAGCAAATTGTGCTTTTGAGCTCTAATATGACTTTTTGTGTCCAAAACTAGAAACACACTGAAAAGGCTCATTTTGCTTTGAAACTGCATGAAAAAGCTTTCTCTCGCTGAGAAACAACTTTTAAAGCACTTCTAGGCTTGTTTTGAGTTCATTTGCTGAGATGCACTAAAACAGCATTTCTGCTCATGAAAAGTCAAAACTAAGCAAATTGTGCTTTTGAGCTCTAATATGACTTTTTGTGTCCAAAACTAGAAACACACTGAAAAGGCTCATTTTGCTTTGAAACTGCATGAAAAAGCTTTCTCTCGCTGAGAAACAACTTTTAAAGCACTTCTAGGCTTGTTTTGAGTTCATTTGCTGAGATGCACTAAAACAGCATTTCTGCTCATGAAAAGTCAAAAACTAAGCAAATTGTGCTTTTGAGCTCTAATATGACTTTTTGTGTCCAAAACTAGAAACACACTGAAAAGGCTCATTTTGCTTTGAAACTGCATGAAAAAGCTTTTTCTCGCTGAGAAACAACTTTTAAAGCACTTCTAGGCTTGTTTTGAGTTCATTTGCTGAGATGCACTAAAACAGCATTTCTGCTCATGAAAAGTCAAAAACTAAGCAAATTGTGCTTTTTGAGCTCTAATATGACTTTTTGTGTCCAAAACTAGAAACACACTGAAAAGGCTCATTTTGCTTTGAAACTGCATGAAAAAGCTTTCTCTCGCTGAGAAACAACTTTTAAAGCACTTCTAGGCTTGTTTTGAGTTCATTTGCTGAGATGCACTAAAACAGCATTTCTGCTCATGAAAAGTCAAATTTAAGCAAATTGTGCTTTTGAGCTCTAATATGACTTTTTGTGTCCAAAACTAGAAACACACTGAAAAGGCTCATTTTGCTTTGAAACTGCATGAAAAAGCTTTCTCTCGCTGAGAAACAACTTTTAAAGCACTTCTAGGCTTGTTTTGAGTTCATTTGCTGAGATGCACTAAAACAGCATTTCTGCTCATGAAAAGTCAAAAACTAAGCAAATTGTGCTTTTGAGCTCTAATATGACTTTTTGTGTCCAAAACTAGAAACACACTGAAAAGGCTCATTTTGCTTTGAAACTGCATGAAAAAGCTTTCTCTCGCTGAGAAACAACTTTTAAAGCACTTCTAGGCTTGTTTTGAGTTCATTTGCTGAGATGCACTAAAACAGCATTTCTGCTCATGAAAAGTCAAAAACTAAGCAAATTGTGCTTTTGAGCTCTAATATGACTTTTTGTGTCCAAAACTAGAAACACACTGAAAAGGCTCATTTTGCTTTGAAACTGCATGAAAAAGCTTTCTCTCGCTGAGAAACAACTTTTAAAGCACTTCTAGGCTTGTTTTGAGTTCATTTGCTGAGATGCACTAAAACAGCATTTCTGCTCATGAAAAGTCAAAAACTAAGCAAATTGTGCTTTTGAGCTCTAATATGACTTTTTGTGTCCAAAACTAGAAACACACTGAAAAGGCTCATTTTGCTTTGAAACTGCATGAAAAAGCTTTTTTTCGCTGAGAAACAACTTTTAAAGCACTTCTAGGCTTGTTTTGAGTTCATTTGCTGAGATGCACTAAAACAGCATTTCTGCTCATGAAAAGTCAAAAACTAAGCAAATTGTGCTTTTGAGCTCTAATATGACTTTTTGTGTCCAAAACTAGAAACACACTGAAAAGGCTCATTTTGCTTTGAAACTGCATGAAAAAGCTTTCTCTCGCTGAGAAACAACTTTTAAAGCACTTCTAGGCTTGTTTTGAGTTCATTTGCTGAGATGCACTAAAACAGCATTTCTGTTCATGAAAAGTCAAAAACTAAGCAAATTGTGCTTTTTGAGCTCTAATATGACTTTTTGTGTCCAAAACTAGAAACACACTGAAAAGGCTCATTTTGCTTTGAAACTGCATGAAAAAGCTTTCTCTCGCTGAGAAACAACTTTTAAAGCACTTCTAGGCTTGTTTTGAGTTCATTTGCTGAGATGCACTAAAACAGCATTTCTGCTCATGAAAAGTCAAGAACTAAGCAAATTGTGCTTTTTGAGCTCTAATATGACTTTTTGTGTCCAAAACTAGAAACACACTGAAAAGGCTCATTTTGCTTTGAAACTGCATGAAAAAGCTTTCTCTCGCTGAGAAACAACTTTTAAAGCACTTCTAGGCTTGTTTTGAGTTCATTTGCTGAGATGCACTAAAACAGCATTTCTGCTCATGAAAAGTCAAAAACTAAGCAAATTGTGCTTTTTGAGCTCTAATATGACTTTTTGTGTCCAAAACTAGAAACACACTGAAAAGGCTCATTTTGCTTTGAAACTGCATGAAAAAGCTTTCTCTCGCTGAGAAACAACTTTTAAAGCACTTCTAGGCTTGTTTTGAGTTCATTTGCTGAGATGCACTAAAACAGCATTTCTGCTCATGAAAAGTCAAAAACTAAGCAAATTGTGCTTTTTGAGCTCTAATATGACTTTTTGTGTCCAAAACTAGAAACACACTGAAAAGGCTCATTTTGCTTTGAAACTGCATGAAAAAGCTTTCTCTCGCTGAGAAACAACTTTTAAAGCACTTCTAGGCTTGTTTTGAGTTCATTTGCTGAGATGCACTAAAACAGCATTTCTGCTCATGAAAAGTCAAAAACTAAGCAAATTGTGCTTTTTGAGCTCTAATATGACTTTTTGTGTCCAAAACTAGAAACACACTGAAAAGGCTCATTTTGCTTTGAAACTGCATGAAAAAGCTTTTTCTCGCTGAGAAACAACTTTTAAAGCACTTCTAGGCTTGTTTTGAGTTCATTTGCTGAGATGCACTAAAACAGCATTTCTGCTCATGAAAAGTCAAAAACTAAGCAAATTGTGCTTTTTGAGCTCTAATATGACTTTTTGTGTCCAAAACTAGAAACACACTGAAAAGGCTCATTTTGCTTTGAAACTGCATGAAAAAGCTTTCTCTCGCTGAGAAACAACTTTTAAAGCACTTCTAGGCTTGTTTTGAGTTCATTTGCTGAGATGCACTAAAACAGCATTTCTGCTCATGAAAAGTCAAAAACTAAGCAAATTGTGCTTTTGAGCTCTAATATGACTTTTTGTGTCCAAAACTAGAAACACACTGAAAAGGCTCATTTTGCTTTGAAACTGCATGAAAAAGCTTTTCTCGCTGAGAAACAACTTTTAAAGCACTTCTAGGCTTGTTTTGAGTTCATTTGCTGAGATGCACTAAAACAGCATTTCTGCTCATGAAAAGTCAAAAACTAAGCAAATTGTGCTTTTGAGCTCTAATATGACTTTTTGTGTCCAAAACTAGAAACACACTGAAAAGGCTCATTTTGCTTTGAAACTGCATGAAAAAGCTTTCTCTCGCTGAGAAACAACTTTTAAAGCACTTCTAGGCTTGTTTTGAGTTCATTTGCTGAGATGCACTAAAACAGCATTTCTGCTCATGAAAAGTCAAAAACTAAGCAAATTGTGCTTTTGAGCTCTAATATGACTTTTTGTGTCCAAAACTAGAAACACACTGAAAAGGCTCATTTTGCTTTGAAACTGCATGAAAAAGCTTTCTCTCGCTGAGAAACAACTTTTAAAGCACTTCTAGGCTTGTTTTGAGTTCATTTGCTGAGATGCACTAAAACAGCATTTCTGCTCATGAAAAGTCAAAAACTAAGCAAATTGTGCTTTTGAGCTCTAATATGACTTTTTGTGTCCAAAACTAGAAACACACTGAAAAGGCTCATTTTGCTTTGAAACTGCATGAAAAAGCTTTCTCTCGCTGAGAAACAACTTTTAAAGCACTTCTAGGCTTGTTTTGAGTTCATTTGCTGAGATGCACTAAAACAGCATTTCTGCTCATGAAAAGTCAAAAACTAAGCAAATTGTGCTTTTGAGCTCTAATATGACTTTTTGTGTCCAAAACTAGAAACACACTGAAAAGGCTCATTTTGCTTTGAAACTGCATGAAAAAGCTTTCTCTCGCTGAGAAACAACTTTTAAAGCACTTCTAGGCTTGTTTTGAGTTCATTTGCTGAGATGCACTAAAACAGCATTTCTGCTCATGAAAAGTCAAAAACTAAGCAAATTGTGCTTTTGAGCTCTAATATGACTTTTTGTGTCCAAAACTAGAAACACACTGAAAAGGCTCATTTTGCTTTGAAACTGCATGAAAAAGCTTTCTCTCGCTGAGAAACAACTTTTAAAGCACTTCTAGGCTTGTTTTGAGTTCATTTGCTGAGATGCACTAAAACAGCATTTCTGCTCATGAAAAGTCAAAACTAAGCAAATTGTGCTTTTTGAGCTCTAATATGACTTTTTGTGTCCAAAACTAGAAACACACTGAAAAGGCTCATTTTGCTTTGAAACTGCATGAAAAAGCTTTCTCTCGCTGAGAAACAACTTTTAAAGCACTTCTAGGCTTGTTTTGAGTTCATTTGCTGAGATGCACTAAAACAGCATTTCTGCTCATGAAAAGTCAAAAACTAAGCAAATTGTGCTTTTTGAGCTCTAATATGACTTTTTGTGTCCAAAACTAGAAACACACTGAAAAGGCTCATTTTGCTTTGAAACTGCATGAAAAAGCTTTCTCTCGCTGAGAAACAACTTTTAAAGCACTTCTAGGCTTGTTTTGAGTTCATTTGCTGAGATGCACTAAAACAGCATTTCTGCTCATGAAAAGTCAAAAACTAAGCAAATTGTGCTTTTGAGCTCTAATATGACTTTTTGTGTCCAAAACTAGAAACACACTGAAAAGGCTCATTTTGCTTTGAAACTGCATGAAAAAGCTTTCTCTCGCTGAGAAACAACTTTTAAAGCACTTCTAGGCTTGTTTTGAGTTCATTTGCTGAGATGCACTAAAACAGCATTTCTGCTCATGAAAAGTCAAAAACTAAGCAAATTGTGCTTTTTGAGCTCTAATATGACTTTTTGTGTCCAAAACTAGAAACACACTGAAAAGGCTCATTTTGCTTTGAAACTGCATGAAAAAGCTTTCTCTCGCTGAGAAACAACTTTTAAAGCACTTCTAGGCTTGTTTTGAGTTCATTTGCTGAGATGCACTAAAACAGCATTTCTGCTCATGAAAAGTCAAAAACTAAGCAAATTGTGCTTTTGAGCTCTAATATGACTTTTTGTGTCCAAAACTAGAAACACACTGAAAAGGCTCATTTTGCTTTGAAACTGCATGAAAAAGCTTTCTCTCGCTGAGAAACAACTTTTAAAGCACTTCTAGGCTTGTTTTGAGTTCATTTGCTGAGATGCACTAAAACAGCATTTCTGCTCATGAAAAGTCAAAAACTAAGCAAATTGTGCTTTTGAGCTCTAATATGACTTTTTGTGTCCAAAACTAGAAACACACTGAAAAGGCTCATTTTGCTTTGAAACTGCATGAAAAAGCTTTCTCTCGCTGAGAAACAACTTTTAAAGCACTTCTAGGCTTGTTTTGAGTTCATTTGCTGAGATGCACTAAAACAGCATTTCTGCTCATGAAAAGTCAAAAACTAAGCAAATTGTGCTTTTGAGCTCTAATATGACTTTTTGTGTCCAAAACTAGAAACACACTGAAAAGGCTCATTTTGCTTTGAAACTGCATGAAAAAGCTTTCTCTCGCTGAGAAACAACTTTTAAAGCACTTCTAGGCTTGTTTTGAGTTCATTTGCTGAGATGCACTAAAACAGCATTTCTGCTCATGAAAAGTCAAAAACTAAGCAAATTGTGCTTTTGAGCTCTAATATGACTTTTGTGTCCAAAACTAGAAACACACTGAAAAGGCTCATTTTGCTTTGAAACTGCATGAAAAAAAAGCTTTCTCGCTGAGAAACAACTTTTAAAGCACTTCTAGGCTTGTTTTGAGTTCATTTGCTGAGATGCACTAAAACAGCATTTCTGCTCATGAAAAGTCAAAAACTAAGCAAATTGTGCTTTTTGAGCTCTAATATGACTTTTTGTGTCCAAAACTAGAAACACACTGAAAAGGCTCATTTTGCTTTGAAACTGCATGAAAAAGCTTTCTCTCGCTGAGAAACAACTTTTTTAAAGCACTTCTAGGCTTGTTTTGAGTTCATTTGCTGAGATGCACTAAAACAGCATTTCTGCTCATGAAATCAAAAACTAAGCAAATTGTGCTTTTGAGCTCTAATATGACTTTTTGTGTCCAAAACTAGAAACACACTGAAAAGGCTCATTTTGCTTTGAAACTGCATGAAAAAGCTTTCTCTCGCTGAGAAACAACTTTTAAAGCACTTCTAGGCTTGTTTTGAGTTCATTTGCTGAGATGCACTAAAACAGCATTTCTGCTCATGAAAAGTCAAAAACTAAGCAAATTGTGCTTTTGAGCTCTAATATGACTTTTTGTGTCCAAAACTAGAAACACACTGAAAAGGCTCATTTTGCTTTGAAACTGCATGAAAAAGCTTTTCTCGCTGAGAAACAACTTTTAAAGCACTTCTAGGCTTGTTTTGAGTTCATTTGCTGAGATGCACTAAAACAGCATTTCTGCTCATGAAAAGTCAAAAACTAAGCAAATTGTGCTTTTGAGCTCTAATATGACTTTTTGTGTCCAAAACTAGAAACACACTGAAAAGGCTCATTTTGCTTTGAAACTGCATGAAAAAGCTTTCTCTCGCTGAGAAACAACTTTTAAAGCACTTCTAGGCTTGTTTTGAGTTCATTTGCTGAGATGCACTAAAACAGCATTTCTGCTCATGAAAAGTCAAAATTTAAGCAAATTGTGCTTTTGAGCTCTAATATGACTTTTTGTGTCCAAAACTAGAAACACACTGAAAAGGCTCATTTTGCTTTGAAACTGCATGAAAAAGCTTTCTCTCGCTGAGAAACAACTTTTAAAGCACTTCTAGGCTTGTTTTGAGTTCATTTGCTGAGATGCACTAAAACAGCATTTCTGCTCATGAAAAGTCAAAAACTAAGCAAATTGTGCTTTTGAGCTCTAATATGACTTTTTGTGTCCAAAACTAGAAACACACTGAAAAGGCTCATTTTGCTTTGAAACTGCATGAAAAAGCTTTCTCTCGCTGAGAAACAACTTTTAAAGCACTTCTAGGCTTGTTTTGAGTTCATTTGCTGAGATGCACTAAAACAGCATTTCTGCTCATGAAAAGTCAAAAACTAAGCAAATTGTGCTTTTTGAGCTCTAATATGACTTTTTGTGTCCAAAACTAGAAACACACTGAAAAGGCTCATTTTGCTTTGAAACTGCATGAAAAAGCTTTCTCTCGCTGAGAAACAACTTTTAAAGCACTTCTAGGCTTGTTTTGAGTTCATTTGCTGAGATGCACTAAAACAGCATTTCTGCTCATGAAAAGTCAAAAACTAAGCAAATTGTGCTTTTGAGCTCTAATATGACTTTTTGTGTCCAAAACTAGAAACACACTGAAAAGGCTCATTTTGCTTTGAAACTGCATGAAAAAGCTTTCTCTCGCTGAGAAACAACTTTTAAAGCACTTCTAGGCTTGTTTTGAGTTCATTTGCTGAGATGCACTAAAACAGCATTTCTGCTCATGAAAAGTCAAAAACTAAGCAAATTGTGCTTTTGAGCTCTAATATGACTTTTTGTGTCCAAAACTAGAAACACACTGAAAAGGCTCATTTTGCTTTGAAACTGCATGAAAAAGCTTTCTCTCGCTGAGAAACAACTTTTAAAGCACTTCTAGGCTTGTTTTGAGTTCATTTGCTGAGATGCACTAAAACAGCATTTCTGCTCATGAAAAGTCAAAAACTAAGCAAATTGTGCTTTTTGAGCTCTAATATGACTTTTTGTGTCCAAAACTAGAAACACACTGAAAAGGCTCATTTTGCTTTGAAACTGCATGAAAAAGCTTTCTCTCGCTGAGAAACAACTTTTAAAGCACTTCTAGGCTTGTTTTGAGTTCATTTGCTGAGATGCACTAAAACAGCATTTCTGCTCATGAAAAGTCAAAAACTAAGCAAATTGTGCTTTTTGAGCTCTAATATGACTTTTTGTGTCCAAAACTAGAAACACACTGAAAAGGCTCATTTTGCTTTGAAACTGCATGAAAAAGCTTTCTCTCGCTGAGAAACAACTTTTAAAGCACTTCTAGGCTTGTTTTGAGTTCATTTGGCTGAGATGCACTAAAACAGCATTTCTGCTCATGAAAAGTCAAAAACTAAGCAAATTGTGCTTTTGAGCTCTAATATGACTTTTTGTGTCCAAAACTAGAAACACACTGAAAAGGCTCATTTTGCTTTGAAACTGCATGAAAAAGCTTTCTCTCGCTGAGAAACAACTTTTTTAAAGCACTTCTAGGCTTGTTTTGAGTTCATTTGCTGAGATGCACTAAAACAGCATTTCTGCTCATGAAAAGTCAAAAACTAAGCAAATTGTGCTTTTGAGCTCTAATATGACTTTTTGTGTCCAAAACTAGAAACACACTGAAAAGGCTCATTTTGCTTTGAAACTGCATGAAAAAGCTTTTCTCGCTGAGAAACAACTTTTAAAGCACTTCTAGGCTTGTTTTGAGTTCATTTGCTGAGATGCACTAAAACAGCATTTCTGCTCATGAAAAGTCAAAACTAAGCAAATTGTGCTTTTGAGCTCTAATATGACTTTTTGTGTCCAAAACTAGAAACACACTGAAAAGGCTCATTTTGCTTTGAAACTGCATGAAAAAGCTTTCTCTCGCTGAGAAACAACTTTTAAAGCACTTCTAGGCTTGTTTTGAGTTCATTTGCTGAGATGCACTAAAACAGCATTTCTGCTCATGAAAAGTCAAAACTAAGCAAATTGTGCTTTTGAGCTCTAATATGACTTTTTGTGTCCAAAACTAGAAACACACTGAAAAGGCTCATTTTGCTTTGAAACTGCATGAAAAAGCTTTCTCTCGCTGAGAAACAACTTTTAAAGCACTTCTAGGCTTGTTTTGAGTTCATTTGCTGAGATGCACTAAAACAGCATTTCTGCTCATGAAAAGTCAAAAACTAAGCAAATTGTGCTTTTGAGCTCTAATATGACTTTTTGTGTCCAAAACTAGAAACACACTGAAAAGGCTCATTTTGCTTTGAAACTGCATGAAAAAGCTTTCTCTCGCTGAGAAACAACTTTTAAAGCACTTCTAGGCTTGTTTTGAGTTCATTTGCTGAGATGCACTAAAACAGCATTTCTGCTCATGAAAAGTCAAAACTAAGCAAATTGTGCTTTTTGAGCTCTAATATGACTTTTTGTGTCCAAAACTAGAAACACACTGAAAAGGCTCATTTTGCTTTGAAACTGCATGAAAAAGCTTTTTCTCTCGCTGAGAAACAACTTTTAAAGCACTTCTAGGCTTGTTTTGAGTTCATTTGCTGAGATGCACTAAAACAGCATTTCTGCTCATGAAAAGTCAAAAACTAAGCAAATTGTGCTTTTGAGCTCTAATATGACTTTTTGTGTCCAAAACTAGAAACACACTGAAAAGGCTCATTTTGCTTTGAAACTGCATGAAAAAGCTTTCTCTCGCTGAGAAACAACTTTTAAAGCACTTCTAGGCTTGTTTTGAGTTCATTTGCTGAGATGCACTAAAACAGCATTTCTGCTCATGAAAAGTCAAAAAAACTAAGCAAATTGTGCTTTTGAGCTCTAATATGACTTTTTGTGTCCAAAACTAGAAACACACTGAAAAGGCTCATTTTGCTTTGAAACTGCATGAAAAAGCTTTCTCTCGCTGAGAAACAACTTTTAAAGCACTTCTAGGCTTGTTTTGAGTTCATTTGCTGAGATGCACTAAAACAGCATTTCTGCTCATGAAAAGTCAAAACTAAGCAAATTGTGCTTTTTGAGCTCTAATATGACTTTTTGTGTCCAAAACTAGAAACACACTGAAAAGGCTCATTTTGCTTTGAAACTGCATGAAAAAGCTTTCTCTCGCTGAGAAACAACTTTTAAAGCACTTCTAGGCTTGTTTTGAGTTCATTTGCTGAGATGCACTAAAACAGCATTTCTGCTCATGAAAAGTCAAAAACTAAGCAAATTGTGCTTTTGAGCTCTAATATGACTTTTTGTGTCCAAAACTAGAAACACACTGAAAAGGCTCATTTTGCTTTGAAACTGCATGAAAAAGCTTTCTCTCGCTGAGAAACAACTTTTAAAGCACTTCTAGGCTTGTTTTGAGTTCATTTGCTGAGATGCACTAAAACAGCATTTCTGCTCATGAAAAGTCAAAAACTAAGCAAATTGTGCTTTTGAGCTCTAATATGACTTTTTGTGTCCAAAACTAGAAACACACTGAAAAGGCTCATTTTGCTTTGAAACTGCATGAAAAAGCTTTCTCTCGCTGAGAAACAACTTTTAAAGCACTTCTAGGCTTGTTTTGAGTTCATTTGCTGAGATGCACTAAAACAGCATTTCTGCTCATGAAAAGTCAAAAACTAAGCAAATTGTGCTTTTTGAGCTCTAATATGACTTTTTGTGTCCAAAACTAGAAACACACTGAAAAGGCTCATTTTGCTTTGAAACTGCATGAAAAAGCTTTCTCTCGCTGAGAAACAACTTTTAAAGCACTTCTAGGCTTGTTTTGAGTTCATTTGCTGAGATGCACTAAAACAGCATTTCTGCTCATGAAAAGTCAAAAACTAAGCAAATTGTGCTTTTGAGCTCTAATATGACTTTTTGTGTCCAAAACTAGAAACACACTGAAAAGGCTCATTTTGCTTTGAAACTGCATGAAAAAGCTTTCTCTCGCTGAGAAACAACTTTTAAAGCACTTCTAGGCTTGTTTTGAGTTCATTTGCTGAGATGCACTAAAACAGCATTTCTGCTCATGAAAAGTCAAAAACTAAGCAAATTGTGCTTTTGAGCTCTAATATGACTTTTTGTGTCCAAAACTAGAAACACACTGAAAAGGCTCATTTTGCTTTGAAACTGCATGAAAAAGCTTTTCTCGCTGAGAAACAACTTTTAAAGCACTTCTAGGCTTGTTTTGAGTTCATTTGCTGAGATGCACTAAAACAGCATTTCTGCTCATGAAAAGTCAAAAACTAAGCAAATTGTGCTTTTGAGCTCTAATATGACTTTTTGTGTCCAAAACTAGAAACACACTGAAAAGGCTCATTTTGCTTTGAAACTGCATGAAAAAGCTTTCTCTCGCTGAGAAACAACTTTTAAAGCACTTCTAGGCTTGTTTTGAGTTCATTTGCTGAGATGCACTAAAACAGCATTTCTGCTCATGAAAAGTCAAAAACTAAGCAAATTGTGCTTTTGAGCTCTAATATGACTTTTTGTGTCCAAAACTAGAAACACACTGAAAAGGCTCATTTTGCTTTGAAACTGCATGAAAAAGCTTTCTCTCGCTGAGAAACAACTTTTAAAGCACTTCTAGGCTTGTTTTGAGTTCATTTGCTGAGATGCACTAAAACAGCATTTCTGCTCATGAAAAAGTCAAAAAACTAAGCAAATTGTGCTTTTGAGCTCTAATATGACTTTTTGTGTCCAAAACTAGAAACACACTGAAAAGGCTCATTTTGCTTTGAAACTGCATGAAAAAGCTTTCTCTCGCTGAGAAACAACTTTTAAAGCACTTCTAGGCTTGTTTTGAGTTCATTTGCTGAGATGCACTAAAACAGCATTTCTGCTCATGAAAAGTCAAAACTAAGCAAATTGTGCTTTTTGAGCTCCAATATGACTTTTTGTGTCCAAAACTAGAAACACACTGAAAAGGCTCATTTTGCTTTGAAACTGCATGAAAAAGCTTTCTCTCGCTGAGAAACAACCTTTAAAGCACTTCTAGGCTTGTTTTGAGTTCATTTGCTGAGATGCACTAAAACAGCATTTCTGCTCATGAAAAGTCAAAAACTAAGCAAATTGTGCTTTTTGAGCTCTAATATGACTTTTTGTGTCCAAAACTAGAAACACACTGAAAAGGCTCATTTTGCTTTGAAACTGCATGAAAAAGCTTTCTCTCGCTGAGAAACAACCTTTAAAGCACTTCTAGGCTTGTTTTGAGTTCATTTGCTGAGATGCACTAAAACAGCATTTCTGCTCATGAAAAGTCAAAAACTAAGCAAATTGTGCTTTTGAGCTCTAATATGACTTTTTGTGTCCAAAACTAGAAACACACTGAAAAGGCTCATTTTGCTTTGAAACTGCATGAAAAGCTTTTTCTCGCTGAGAAACAACTTTTAAAGCACTTCTAGGCTTGTTTTGAGTTCATTTGCTGAGATGCACTAAAACAGCATTTCTGCTCATGAAAAGTCAAAAACTAAGCAAATTGTGCTTTTTGAGCTCTAATATGACTTTTTGTGTCCAAAACTAGAAACACACTGAAAAGGCTCATTTTGCTTTGAAACTGCATGAAAAAGCTTTCTCTCGCTGAGAAACAACTTTTAAAGCACTTCTAGGCTTGTTTTGAGTTCATTTGCTGAGATGCACTAAAACAGCATTTCTGCTCATGAAAAGTCAAAAACTAAGCAAATTGTGCTTTTTGAGCTCTAATATGACTTTTTGTGTCCAAAACTAGAAACACACTGAAAAGGCTCATTTTGCTTTGAAACTGCATGAAAAAGCTTTCTCTCGCTGAGAAACAACTTTTAAAGCACTTCTAGGCTTGTTTTGAGTTCATTTGCTGAGATGCACTAAAACAGCATTTCTGCTCATGAAAAGTCAAAACTAAGCAAATTGTGCTTTTGAGCTCTAATATGACTTTTTGTGTCCAAAACTAGAAACACACTGAAAAGGCTCATTTTGCTTTGAAACTGCATGAAAAAGCTTTCTCTCGCTGAGAAACAACTTTTAAAGCACTTCTAGGCTTGTTTTGAGTTCATTTGCTGAGATGCACTAAAACAGCATTTCTGCTCATGAAAAGTCAAAACTAAGCAAATTGTGCTTTTTGAGCTCTAATATGACTTTTTGTGTCCAAAACTAGAAACACACTGAAAAGGCTCATTTTGCTTTGAAACTGCATGAAAAAGCTTTCTCTCGCTGAGAAACAACTTTTAAAGCACTTCTAGGCTTGTTTTGAGTTCATTTGCTGAGATGCACTAAAACAGCATTTCTGCTCATGAAAAGTCAAAAACTAAGCAAATTGTGCTTTTGAGCTCTAATATGACTTTTTGTGTCCAAAACTAGAAACACACTGAAAAGGCTCATTTTGCTTTGAAACTGCATGAAAAAGCTTTCTCTCGCTGAGAAACAACTTTTAAAGCACTTCTAGGCTTGTTTTGAGTTCATTTGCTGAGATGCACTAAAACAGCATTTCTGCTCATGAAAAGTCAAAAACTAAGCAAATTGTGCTTTTGAGCTCTAATATGACTTTTTGTGTCCAAAACTAGAAACACACTGAAAAGGCTCATTTTGCTTTGAAACTGCATGAAAAAGCTTTTCTCGCTGAGAAACAACTTTTAAAGCACTTCTAGGCTTGTTTTGAGTTCATTTGCTGAGATGCACTAAAACAGCATTTCTGCTCATGAAAAGTCAAAACTAAGCAAATTGTGCTTTTGAGCTCTAATATGACTTTTTGTGTCCAAAACTAGAAACACACTGAAAAGGCTCATTTTGCTTTGAAACTGCATGAAAAAGCTTTCTCTCGCTGAGAAACAACTTTTAAAGCACTTCTAGGCTTGTTTTGAGTTCATTTGCTGAGATGCACTAAAACAGGCATTTCTGCTCATGAAAAGTCAAAAACTAAGCAAATTGTGCTTTTGAGCTCTAATATGACTTTTTGTGTCCAAAACTAGAAACACACTGAAAAGGCTCATTTTGCTTTGAAACTGCATGAAAAAGCTTTTTCTCGCTGAGAAACAACTTTTAAAGCACTTCTAGGCTTGTTTTGAGTTCATTTGCTGAGATGCACTAAAACAGCATTTCTGCTCATGAAAAGTCAAAAACTAAGCAAATTGTGCTTTTTGAGCTCTAATATGACTTTTTGTGTCCAAAACTAGAAACACACTGAAAAGGCTCATTTTGCTTTGAAACTGCATGAAAAAGCTTTCTCTCGCTGAGAAACAACTTTTAAAGCACTTCTAGGCTTGTTTTGAGTTCATTTGCTGAGATGCACTAAAACAGCATTTCTGCTCATGAAAAGTCAAAACTAAGCAAATTGTGCTTTTGAGCTCTAATATGACTTTTTGTGTCCAAAACTAGAAACACACTGAAAAGGCTCATTTTGCTTTGAAACTGCATGAAAAAGCTTTCTCTCGCTGAGAAACAACTTTTAAAGCACTTCTAGGCTTGTTTTGAGTTCATTTGCTGAGATGCACTAAAACAGCATTTCTGCTCATGAAAAGTCAAAACTAAGCAAATTGTGCTTTTGAGCTCTAATATGACTTTTTGTGTCCAAAACTAGAAACACACTGAAAAGGCTCATTTTGCTTTGAAACTGCATGAAAAAAGCTTTCTCTCGCTGAGAAACAACTTTTAAAGCACTTCTAGGCTTGTTTTGAGTTCATTTGCTGAGATGCACTAAAACAGCATTTCTGCTCATGAAAAGTCAAAAACTAAGCAAATTGTGCTTTTTGAGCTCTAATATGACTTTTTGTGTCCAAAACTAGAAACACACTGAAAAGGCTCATTTTGCTTTGAAACTGCATGAAAAAGCTTTCTCTCGCTGAGAAACAACTTTTAAAGCACTTCTAGGCTTGTTTTGAGTTCATTTGCTGAGATGCACTAAAACAGCATTTCTGCTCATGAAAAGTCAAAAACTAAGCAAATTGTGCTTTTGAGCTCTAATATGACTTTTTGTGTCCAAAACTAGAAACACACTGAAAAGGCTCATTTTGCTTTGAAACTGCATGAAAAAGCTTTCTCTCGCTGAGAAACAACTTTTAAAGCACTTCTAGGCTTGTTTTGAGTTCATTTGCTGAGATGCACTAAAACAGCATTTCTGCTCATGAAAAGTCAAAAACTAAGCAAATTGTGCTTTTTGAGCTCTAATATGACTTTTTGTGTCCAAAACTAGAAACACACTGAAAAGGCTCATTTTGCTTTGAAACTGCATGAAAAAGCTTTCTCTCGCTGAGAAACAACCTTTAAAGCACTTCTAGGCTTGTTTTGAGTTCATTTGCTGAGATGCACTAAAACAGCATTTCTGCTCATGAAAAGTCAAAACTAAGCAAATTGTGCTTTTTGAGCTCTAATATGACTTTTTGTGTCCAAAACTAGAAACACACTGAAAAGGCTCATTTTGCTTTGAAACTGCATGAAAAAGCTTTCTCTCGCTGAGAAACAACTTTTAAAGCACTTCTAGGCTTGTTTTGAGTTCATTTGCTGAGATGCACTAAAACAGCATTTCTGCTCATGAAAAAGTCAAAACTAAGCAAATTGTGCTTTTGAGCTCTAATATGACTTTTTGTGTCCAAAACTAGAAACACACTGAAAAGGCTCATTTTGCTTTGAAACTGCATGAAAAAGCTTTCTCTCGCTGAGAAACAACTTTTAAAGCACTTCTAGGCTTGTTTTGAGTTCATTTGCTGAGATGCACTAAAACAGCATTTCTGCTCATGAAAAGTCAAAACTAAGCAAATTGTGCTTTTGAGCTCTAATATGACTTTTTGTGTCCAAAACTAGAAACACACTGAAAAGGCTCATTTTGCTTTGAAACTGCATGAAAAAGCTTTCTCTCGCTGAGAAACAACCTTTAAAGCACTTCTAGGCTTGTTTTGAGTTCATTTGCTGAGATGCACTAAAACAGCATTTCTGCTCATGAAAAGTCAAAACTAAGCAAATTGTGCTTTTGAGCTCTAATATGACTTTTTGTGTCCAAAACTAGAAACACACTGAAAAGGCTCATTTTGCTTTGAAACTGCATGAAAAAGCTTTCTCTCGAGAAACAACTTTTAAAGCACTTCTAGGCTTGTTTTGAGTTCATTTGCTGAGATGCACTAAAACAGCATTTCTGCTCATGAAAAGTCAAAAACTAAGCAAATTGTGCTTTTGAGCTCTAATATGACTTTTTGTGTCCAAAACTAGAAACACACTGAAAAGGCTCATTTTGCTTTGAAACTGCATGAAAAAGCTTTCTCGCTGAGAAACAACTTTTAAAGCACTTCTAGGCTTGTTTTGAGTTCATTTGCTGAGATGCACTAAAACAGCATTTCTGCTCATGAAAAGTCAAAACTAAGCAAATTGTGCTTTTTGAGCTCTAATATGACTTTTTGTGTCCAAAACTAGAAACACACTGAAAAGGCTCATTTTGCTTTGAAACTGCATGAAAAAGCTTTCTCTCGCTGAGAAACAACTTTTAAAGCACTTCTAGGCTTGTTTTGAGTTCATTTGCTGAGATGCACTAAAACAGCATTTCTGCTCATGAAAAGTCAAAAACTAAGCAAATTGTGCTTTTGAGCTCTAATATGACTTTTTGTGTCCAAAACTAGAAACACACTGAAAAGGCTCATTTTGCTTTGAAACTGCATGAAAAAGCTTTCTCTCGCTGAGAAACAACTTTTTAAAGCACTTCTAGGCTTGTTTTGAGTTCATTTGCTGAGATGCACTAAAACAGCATTTCTGCTCATGAAAAGTCAAAAACTAAGCAAATTGTGCTTTTGAGCTCTAATATGACTTTTTGTGTCCAAAACTAGAAACACACTGAAAAGGCTCATTTTGCTTTGAAACTGCATGAAAAAGCTTTCTCTCGCTGAGAAACAACTTTTAAAGCACTTCTAGGCTCGTTTTGAGTTCATTTGCTGAGATGCACTAAAACAGCATTTCTGCTCATGAAAAGTAAAAAACTAAGCAAATTGTGCTTTTTGAGCTCTAATATGACTTTTTTGTGTCCAAAACTAGAAACACACTGAAAAGGCTCATTTTGCTTTGAAACTGCATGAAAAAGCTTTTCTCTCGCTGAGAAACAACTTTTAAAGCACTTCTAGGCTTGTTTTGAGTTCATTTGCTGAGATGCACTAAAACAGCATTTCTGCTCATGAAAAGTCAAAAACTAAGCAAATTGTGCTTTTGAGCTCTAATATGACTTTTTGTGTCCAAAACTAGAAACACACTGAAAAGGCTCATTTTGCTTTGAAACTGCATGAAAAAGCTTTTTCTCGCTGAGAAACAACTTTTAAAGCACTTCTAGGCTTGTTTTGAGTTCATTTGCTGAGATGCACTAAAACAGCATTTCTGCTCATGAAAAGTCAAAACTAAGCAAATTGTGCTTTTGAGCTCTAATATGACTTTTTGTGTCCAAAACTAGAAACACACTGAAAAGGCTCATTTTGCTTTGAAACTGCATGAAAAAGCTTTCTCTCGCTGAGAAACACTTTTAAAGCACTTCTAGGCTTGTTTTGAGTTCATTTGCTGAGATGCACTAAAACAGCATTTCTGCTCATGAAAAGTCAAAAACTAAGCAAATTGTGCTTTTGAGCTCTAATATGACTTTTTGTGTCCAAAACTAGAAACACACTGAAAAGGCTCATTTTGCTTTGAAACTGCATGAAAAAGCTTTCTCTCGCTGAGAAACAACTTTTAAAGCACTTCTAGGCTTGTTTTGAGTTCATTTGCTGAGATGCACTAAAACAGCATTTCTGCTCATGAAAAGTCAAAACTAAGCAAATTGTGCTTTTTGAGCTCTAATATGACTTTTTGTGTCCAAAACTAGAAACACACTGAAAAGGCTCATTTTGCTTTGAAACTGCATGAAAAAGCTTTCTCTCGCTGAGAAACAACTTTTAAAGCACTTCTAGGCTTGTTTTGAGTTCATTTGCTGAGATGCACTAAAACAGCATTTCTGCTCATGAAAAGTCAAAAACTAAGCAAATTGTGCTTTTGAGCTCTAATATGACTTTTGTGTCCAAAACTAGAAACACACTGAAAAGGCTCATTTTGCTTTGAAACTGCATGAAAAAGCTTTCTCTCGCTGAGAAACAACTTTTAAAGCACTTCTAGGCTTGTTTTGAGTTCATTTGCTGAGATGCACTAAAACAGCATTTCTGCTCATGAAAAGTCAAAAACTAAGCAAATTGTGCTTTTGAGCTCTAATATGACTTTTTGTGTCCAAAACTAGAAACACACTGAAAAGGCTCATTTTGCTTTGAAACTGCATGAAAAAGCTTTCTCTCGCTGAGAAACAACTTTTAAAGCACTTCTAGGCTTGTTTTGAGTTCATTTGCTGAGATGCACTAAAACAGCATTTCTGCTCATGAAAAGTCAAAAACTAAGCAAATTGTGCTTTTGAGCTCTAATATGACTTTTTGTGTCCAAAACTAGAAACACACTGAAAAGGCTCATTTTGCTTTGAAACTGCATGAAAAAGCTTTCTCTCGCTGAGAAACAACTTTTAAAGCACTTCTAGGCTTGTTTTGAGTTCATTTGCTGAGATGCACTAAAACAGCATTTCTGCTCATGAAAAGTCAAAAACTAAGCAAATTGTGCTTTTTGAGCTCTAATATGACTTTTTGTGTCCAAAACTAGAAACACACTGAAAAGGCTCATTTTGCTTTGAAACTGCATGAAAAAGCTTTCTCTCGCTGAGAAACAACTTTTAAAGCACTTCTAGGCTTGTTTTGAGTTCATTTGCTGAGATGCACTAAAACAGCATTTCTGCTCATGAAAAGTCAAAAACTAAGCAAATTGTGCTTTTGAGCTCTAATATGACTTTTTGTGTCCAAAACTAGAAACACACTGAAAAGGCTCATTTTGCTTTGAAACTGCATGAAAAAGCTTTCTCTCGCTGAGAAACAACTTTTAAAGCACTTCTAGGCTTGTTTTGAGTTCATTTGCTGAGATGCACTAAAACAGCATTTCTGCTCATGAAAAGTCAAAACTAAGCAAATTGTGCTTTTTGAGCTCTAATATGACTTTTTGTGTCCAAAACTAGAAACACACTGAAAAGGCTCATTTTGCTTTGAAACTGCATGAAAAAGCTTTCTCTCGCTGAGAAACAACTTTTAAAGCACTTCTAGGCTTGTTTTGAGTTCATTTGCTGAGATGCACTAAAACAGCATTTCTGCTCATGAAAAGTCAAAAACTAAGCAAATTGTGCTTTTGAGCTCTAATATGACTTTTTGTGTCCAAAACTAGAAACACACTGAAAAGGCTCATTTTGCTTTGAAACTGCATGAAAAAGCTTTTTCTCGCTGAGAAACAACTTTTAAAGCACTTCTAGGCTTGTTTTGAGTTCATTTGCTGAGATGCACTAAAACAGCATTTCTGCTCATGAAAAGTCAAAAACTAAGCAATTGTGCTTTTGAGCTCTAATATGACTTTTTGTGTCCAAAACTAGAAACACACTGAAAAGGCTCATTTTGCTTTGAAACTGCATGAAAAAGCTTTCTCTCGCTGAGAAACAACTTTTAAAGCACTTCTAGGCTTGTTTTGAGTTCATTTGCTGAGATGCACTAAAAAACAGCATTTCTGCTCATGAAAAGTCAAAACTAAGCAAATTGTGCTTTTTGAGCTCTAATATGACTTTTTGTGTCCAAAACTAGAAACACACTGAAAAGGCTCATTTTGCTTTGAAACTGCATGAAAAAGCTTTCTCTCGCTGAGAAACAACTTTTAAAGCACTTCTAGGCTTGTTTTGAGTTCATTTGCTGAGATGCACTAAAACAGCATTTCTGCTCATGAAAAGTCAAAACTAAGCAAATTGTGCTTTTGAGCTCTAATATGACTTTTTGTGTCCAAAACTAGAAACACACTGAAAAGGCTCATTTTGCTTTGAAACTGCATGAAAAAGCTTTCTCTCGCTGAGAAACAACTTTTAAAGCACTTCTAGGCTTGTTTTGAGTTCATTTGCTGAGATGCACTAAAACAGCATTTCTGCTCATGAAAAGTCAAAAACTAAGCAAATTGTGCTTTTGAGCTCTAATATGACTTTTTGTGTCCAAAACTAGAAACACACTGAAAAGGCTCATTTTGCTTTGAAACTGCATGAAAAAGCTTTCTCTCGCTGAGAAACAACTTTTAAAGCACTTCTAGGCTTGTTTTGAGTTCATTTGCTGAGATGCACTAAAACAGCATTTCTGCTCATGAAAAGTCAAAACTAAGCAAATTGTGCTTTTTGAGCTCTAATATGACTTTTTGTGTCCAAAACTAGAAACACACTGAAAAGGCTCATTTTGCTTTGAAACTGCATGAAAAAGCTTTCTCTCGCTGAGAAACAACTTTTAAAGCACTTCTAGGCTTGTTTTGAGTTCATTTGCTGAGATGCACTAAAACAGCATTTCTGCTCATGAAAAGTCAAAAACTAAGCAAATTGTGCTTTTTGAGCTCTAATATGACTTTTTGTGTCCAAAACTAGAAACACACTGAAAAGGCTCATTTTGCTTTGAAACTGCATGAAAAAGCTTTCTCTCGCTGAGAAACAACTTTTAAAGCACTTCTAGGCTTGTTTTGAGTTCATTTGCTGAGATGCACTAAAACAGCATTTCTGCTCATGAAAAGTCAAAATTTAAGCAAATTGTGCTTTTTGAGCTCTAATATGACTTTTTGTGTCCAAAACTAGAAACACACTGAAAAGGCTCATTTTGCTTTGAAACTGCATGAAAAGCTTTTCTCGCTGAGAAACAACTTTTAAAGCACTTCTAGGCTTGTTTTGAGTTCATTTGCTGAGATGCACTAAAACAGCATTTCTGTTCATGAAAAGTCATAAACTAAGCAAATTGTGCTTTTTGAGCTCCAATATGATTTTTTGTGTCCAAAACTAGAAAAACACTGAAAAGGCTCATTTTGCTTTGAAACTGCATGAAAAAGCTTTCTCTCGCTGAGAAACAACTTTTAAAGCACTTCTAGGCTTGTTTTGAGTTCATTTGCTGAGATGCACTAAAACAGCATTTCTGCTCATGAAAAGTCAAAACTAAGCAAATTGTGCTTTTTGAGCTCCAATATGACTTTTTGTGTCCAAAACTAGAAACACACTGAAAAGGCTCATTTTGCTTTGAAACTGCATGAAAAAGCTTTCTCTCGCTGAGAAACAACTTTTAAAGCACTTCTAGGCTTGTTTTGAGTTCATTTGCTGAGATGCACTAAAACAGCATTTCTGCTCATGAAAAGTCAAAAACGAAGCAAATTGTGCTTTTGAGCTCTAATATGACTTTTTGTGTCCAAAACTAGAAACACACTGAAAAAGCTCATTTTGCTTTGAAACTGCATGAAAAAGCTTTTTCTCGCTGAGAAACAACTTTTAAAGCACTTCTAGGCTTGTTTTGAGTTCATTTGCTGAGATGCACTAAAACAGCATTTCTGCTCATGAAAAGTCAAAAACTAAGCAAATTGTGCTTTTTGAGCTCTAATATGACTTTTTGTGTCCAAAACTAGAAACACACTGAAAAGGCTCATTTTGCTTTGAAACTGCATGAAAAAGCTTTCTCTCGCTGAGAAACAACTTTTAAAGCACTTCTAGGCTTGTTTTGAGTTCATTTGCTGAGATGCACTACAACAGCATTTCTGCTTATGAAAAGTCAAAAACTAAGCAAATTGTGCTTTTTGAGCTCTAATATGACTTTTTGTGTCCAAAACTAGAAACACACTGAAAAGGCTCATTTTGCTTTGAAACTGCATGAAAAAGCTTTCTCTCGCTGAGAAACAACTTTTAAAGCACTTCTAGGCTTGTTTTGAGTTCATTTGCTGAGATGCACTAAAACAGCATTTCTGCTCATGAAAAGTCAAAAACAAAGCAAATTGTGCTTTTTGAGCTCTAATATGACTGTTTGTGTCCAAAACTAGAAACACACTGAAAGGCTCATTTTGCTTTGAAACTGCATGAAAAAGCTTTCTCTCGCTGAGAAACAACTTTTTAAAGCACTTCTAGGCTCGTTTTGAGTTCATTTGCTGAGATGCACTAAAACAGCATTTCTGCTCATGAAAAGTCAAAACTAAGCAAATTGTGCTTTTGAGCTCTAATATGACTTTTTGTGTCCAAAACTAGAAACACACTGAAAAGGCTCATTTTGCTTTGAAACTGCATGAAAAAGCTTTCTCTCGCTGAGAAACAACTTTTAAAGCACTTCTAGGCTTGTTTTGAGTTCATTTGCTGAGATGCACTAAAACAGCATTTCTGCTCATGAAAAGTCAAAAACTAAGCAAATTGTGCTTTTGAGCTCTAATATGACTTTTTGTGTCCAAAACTAGAAACACACTGAAAAGGCTCATTTTGCTTTGAAACTGCATGAAAAAGCTTTTCTCGCTGAGAAACAACTTTTAAAGCACTTCTAGGCTTGTTTTGAGTTCATTTGCTGAGATGCACTAAAACAGCATTTCTGCTCATGAAAAGTCAAAAACTAAGCAAATTGTGCTTTTGAGCTCTAATATGACTTTTTGTGTCCAAAACTAGAAACACACTGAAAAGGCTCATTTTGCTTTGAAACTGCATGAAAAAGCTTTCTCTCGCTGAGAAACAACTTTTTTAAAGCACTTCTAGGCTTGTTTTGAGTTCATTTGCTGAGATGCACTAAAACAGCATTTCTGCTCATGAAAAGTCAAAAACTAAGCAAATTGTGCTTTTTGAGCTCTAATATGACTTTTTGTGTCCAAAACTAGAAACACACTGAAAAGGCTCATTTTGCTTTGAAACTGCATGAAAAAGCTTTCTCTCGCTGAGAAACAACTTTTAAAGCACTTCTAGGCTTGTTTTGAGTTCATTTGCTGAGATGCACTAAAACAGCATTTCTGCTCATGAAAAGTCAAAACTAAGCAAATTGTGCTTTTTGAGCTCTAATATGACTTTTTGTGTCCAAAACTAGAAACACACTGAAAAGGCTCATTTTGCTTTGAAACTGCATGAAAAAGCTTTCTCTCGCTGAGAAACAACTTTTAAAGCACTTCTAGGCTTGTTTTGAGTTCATTTGCTGAGATGCACTAAAACAGCATTTCTGCTCATGAAAAGTCAAAACTAAGCAAATTGTGCTTTTGAGCTCTAATATGACTTTTTGTGTCCAAAACTAGAAACACACTGAAAAGGCTCATTTTGCTTTGAAACTGCATGAAAAAGCTTTCTCTCGCTGAGAAACAACTTTTAAAGCACTTCTAGGCTTGTTTTGAGTTCATTTGCTGAGATGCACTAAAACAGCATTTCTGCTCATGAAAAGTCAAAAACTAAGCAAATTTGCTTTTTGAGCTCTAATATGACTTTTTGTGTCCAAAACTAGAAACACACTGAAAAGGCTCATTTTGCTTTGAAACTGCATGAAAAAGCTTTCTCTCGCTGAGAAACAACTTTTTAAAGCACTTCTAGGCTCGTTTTGAGTTCATTTGCTGAGATGCACTAAAACAGCATTTCTGCTCATGAAAAGTCAAAAACTAAGCAAATTGTGCTTTTTGAGCTCTAATATGACTTTTTGTGTCCAAAACTAGAAACACACTGAAAAGGCTCATTTTGCTTTGAAACTGCATGAAAAAGCTTTCTCTCGCTGAGAAACAACTTTTAAAGCACTTCTAGGCTTGTTTTGAGTTCATTTGCTGAGATGCACTAAAACAGCATTTCTGCTCATGAAAAGTCAAAAACTAAGCAAATTGTGCTTTTGAGCTCTAATATGACTTTTTGTGTCCAAAACTAGAAACACACTGAAAAGGCTCATTTTGCTTTGAAACTGCATGAAAAAGCTTTTTCTCGCTGAGAAACAACTTTTAAAGCACTTCTAGGCTTGTTTTGAGTTCATTTGCTGAGATGCACTAAAACAGCATTTCTGCTCATGAAAAGTCAAAAACTAAGCAAATTGTGCTTTTTGAGCTCTAATATGACTTTTTGTGTCCAAAACTAGAAACACACTGAAAAGGCTCATTTTGCTTTGAAACTGCATGAAAAAGCTTTCTCTCGCTGAGAAACAACTTTTAAAGCACTTCTAGGCTTGTTTTGAGTTCATTTGCTGAGATGCACTAAAACAGCATTTCTGCTCATGAAAAGTCAAAAACTAAGCAAATTGTGCTTTTTGAGCTCTAATATGACTTTTTGTGTCCAAAACTAGAAACACACTGAAAAGGCTCATTTTGCTTTGAAACTGCATGAAAAAGCTTTCTCTCGCTGAGAAACAACTTTTAAAGCACTTCTAGGCTTGTTTTGAGTTCATTTGCTGAGATGCACTAAAACAGCATTTCTGCTCATGAAAAGTCAAAAACTAAGCAAATTGTGCTTTTTGAGCTCTAATATGACTTTTTGTGTCCAAAACTAGAAACACACTGAAAAGGCTCATTTTGCTTTGAAACTGCATGAAAAAGCTTTCTCTCGCTGAGAAACAACTTTTTTAAAGCACTTCTAGGCTTGTTTTGAGTTCATTTGCTGAGATGCACTAAAACAGCATTTCTGCTCATGAAAAGTCAAAAACTAAGCAAATTGTGCTTTTGAGCTCTAATATGACTTTTTGTGTCCAAAACTAGAAACACACTGAAAAGGCTCATTTTGCTTTGAAACTGCATGAAAAAGCTTTCTCTCGCTGAGAAACAACTTTTAAAGCACTTCTAGGCTTGTTTTGAGTTCATTTGCTGAGATGCACTAAAACAGCATTTCTGCTCATGAAAAGTCAAAACTAAGCAAATTGTGCTTTTGAGCTCTAATATGACTTTTTGTGTCCAAAACTAGAAACACACTGAAAAGGCTCATTTTGCTTTGAAACTGCATGAAAAAGCTTTCTCTCGCTGAGAAACAACTTTTAAAGCACTTCTAGGCTTGTTTTGAGTTCATTTGCTGAGATGCACTAAAACAGCATTTCTGCTCATGAAAAGTCAAGAACTAAGCAAATTGTGCTTTTGAGCTCTAATATGACTTTTTGTGTCCAAAACTAGAAACACACTGAAAAGGCTCATTTTGCTTTGAAACTGCATGAAAAAGCTTTCTCTCGCTGAGAAACAACTTTTAAAGCACTTCTAGGCTTGTTTTGAGTTCATTTGCTGAGATGCACTAAAACAGCATTTCTGCTCATGAAAAGTCAAAACTAAGCAAATTGTGCTTTTGAGCTGAGCTCTAATATGACTTTTTGTGTCCAAAACTAGAAACACACTGAAAAGGCTCATTTTGCTTTGAAACTGCATGAAAAAGCTTTCTCTCGCTGAGAAACAACTTTTAAAGCACTTCTAGGCTTGTTTTGAGTTCATTTGCTGAGATGCACTAAAACAGCATTTCTGCTCATGAAAAGTCAAAAACTAAGCAAATTGTGCTTTTGAGCTCTAATATGACTTTTTGTGTCCAAAACTAGAAACACTGAAAAGGCTCATTTTGCTTTGAAACTGCATGAAAAAGCTTTCTCTCGCTGAGAAACAACTTTTAAAGCACTTCTAGGCTTGTTTTGAGTTCATTTGCTGAGATGCACTAAAACAGCATTTCTGCTCATGAAAAGTCAAAACTAAGCAAATTGTGCTTTTGAGCTCTAATATGACTTTTTGTGTCCAAAACTAGAAACACACTGAAAAGGCTCATTTTGCTTTGAAACTGCATGAAAAAGCTTTCTCTCGCTGAGAAACAACTTTTAAAGCACTTCTAGGCTTGTTTTGAGTTCATTTGCTGAGATGCACTAAAACAGCATTTCTGCTCATGAAAAGTCAAAAACTAAGCAAATTGTGCTTTTTGAGCTCTAATATGACTTTTTGTGTCCAAAACTAGAAACACACTGAAAAGGCTCATTTTGCTTTGAAACTGCATGAAAAAGCTTTCTCTCGCTGAGAAACAACTTTTAAAGCACTTCTAGGCTTGTTTTGAGTTCATTTGCTGAGATGCACTAAAACAGCATTTCTGCTCATGAAAAGTCAAAACTAAGCAAATTGTGCTTTTGAGCTCTAATATGACTTTTTGTGTCCAAAACTAGAAACACACTGAAAAGGCTCATTTTGCTTTGAAACTGCATGAAAAAGCTTTTTCTCGCTGAGAAACAACTTTTTAAAGCACTTCTAGGCTTGTTTTGAGTTCATTTGCTGAGATGCACTAAAACAGCATTTCTGCTCATGAAAAGTCAAAACTAAGCAAATTGTGCTTTTTGAGCTCTAATATGACTTTTTGTGTCCAAAACTAGAAACACACTGAAAAGGCTCATTTTGCTTTGAAACTGCATGAAAAAGCTTTCTCTCGCTGAGAAACAACTTTTAAAGCACTTCTAGGCTTGTTTTGAGTTCATTTGCTGAGATGCACTAAAACAGCATTTCTGCTCATGAAAAGTCAAAACTAAGCAAATTGTGCTTTTGAGCTCTAATATGACTTTTTGTGTCCAAAACTAGAAACACACTGAAAAGGCTCATTTTGCTTTGAAACTGCATGAAAAAGCTTTTTCTCGCTGAGAAACAACTTTTAAAGCACTTCTAGGCTTGTTTTGAGTTCATTTGCTGAGATGCACTAAAACAGCATTTCTGCTCATGAAAAGTCAAAACTAAGCAAATTGTGCTTTTGAGCTCTAATATGACTTTTTGTGTCCAAAACTAGAAACACACTGAAAAGGCTCATTTTGCTTTGAAACTGCATGAAAAAGCTTTCTCTCGCTGAGAAACAACTTTTAAAGCACTTCTAGGCTTGTTTTGAGTTCATTTGCTGAGATGCACTAAAACAGCATTTCTGCTCATGAAAAGTCAAAAACTAAGCAAATTGTGCTTTTGAGCTCTAATATGACTTTTTGTGTCCAAAACTAGAAACACACTGAAAAGGCTCATTTTGCTTTGAAACTGCATGAAAAAGCTTTTCTCGCTGAGAAACAACTTTTAAAGCACTTCTAGGCTTGTTTTGAGTTCATTTGCTGAGATGCACTAAAACAGCATTTCTGCTCATGAAAAGTCAAAACTAAGCAAATTGTGCTTTTGAGCTCTAATATGACTTTTTGTGTCCAAAACTAGAAACACACTGAAAAGGCTCATTTTGCTTTGAAACTGCATGAAAAGCTTTCTCTCGCTGAGAAACAACCTTTAAAGCACTTCTAGGCTTGTTTTGAGTTCATTTGCTGAGATGCACTAAAACAGCATTTCTGCTCATGAAAAGTCAAAACTAAGCAAATTGTGCTTTTTGAGCTCTAATATGACTTTTTGTGTCCAAAACTAGAAACACACTGAAAAGGCTCATTTTGCTTTGAAACTGCATGAAAAAGCTTTCTCTCGCTGAGAAACAACTTTTAAAGCACTTCTAGGCTTGTTTTGAGTTCATTTGCTGAGATGCACTAAAACAGCATTTCTGTTCATGAAAAGTCAAAACTAAGCAAATTGTGCTTTTGAGCTCTAATATGACTTTTTGTGTCCAAAACTAGAAACACACTGAAAAGGCTCATTTTGCTTTGAAACTGCATGAAAAAGCTTTCTCTCGCTGAGAAACAACTTTTAAAGCACTTCTAGGCTTGTTTTGAGTTCATTTGCTGAGATGCACTAAAACAGCATTTCTGCTCATGAAAAGTCAAAATTTAAGCAAATTGTGCTTTTTGAGCTCTAATATGACTTTTTGTGTCCAAAACTAGAAACACACTGAAAAGGCTCATTTTGCTTTGAAACTGCATGAAAAAGCTTTTTCTCGCTGAGAAACAACTTTTAAAGCACTTCTAGGCTTGTTTTGAGTTCATTTGCTGAGATGCACTAAAACAGCATTTCTGCTCATGAAAAGTCAAAACTAAGCAAATTGTGCTTTTTGAGCTCTAATATGACTTTTTGTGTCCAAAACTAGAAACACACTGAAAAGGCTCATTTTGCTTTGAAACTGCATGAAAAAGCTTTCTCTCGCTGAGAAACAACTTTTAAAGCACTTCTAGGCTTGTTTTGAGTTCATTTGCTGAGATGCACTAAAACAGCATTTCTGCTCATGAAAAGTCAAAAACTAAGCAAATTGTGCTTTTGAGCTCTAATATGACTTTTTGTGTCCAAAACTAGAAACACACTGAAAAGGCTCATTTTGCTTTGAAACTGCATGAAAAAGCTTTTTCTCGCTGAGAAACAACCTTTAAAGCACTTCTAGGCTTGTTTTGAGTTCATTTGCTGAGATGCACTAAAACAGCATTTCTGCTCATGAAAAGTCAAAACTAAGCAAATTGTGCTTTTTGAGCTCTAATATGACTTTTTGTGTCCAAAACTAGAAACACACTGAAAAGGCTCATTTTGCTTTGAAACTGCATGAAAAAGCTTTCTCTCGCTGAGAAACAACTTTTAAAGCACTTCTAGGCTTGTTTTGAGTTCATTTGCTGAGATGCACTAAAACAGCATTTCTGCTCATGAAAAGTCAAAAACTAAGCAAATTGTGCTTTTGAGCTCTAATATGACTTTTTGTGTCCAAAACTAGAAACACACTTGAAAAGGCTCATTTTGCTTTGAAACTGCATGAAAAAGCTTTCTCTCGCTGAGAAACAACTTTTAAAGCACTTCTAGGCTTGTTTTGAGTTCATTTGCTGAGATGCACTAAAACAGCATTTCTGCTCATGAAAAGTCAAAACTAAGCAAATTGTGCTTTTTGAGCTCTAATATGACTTTTGTGTCCAAAACTAGAAACACACTGAAAAGGCTCATTTTGCTTTGAAACTGCATGAAAAAGCTTTCTCTCGCTGAGAAACAACCTTTAAAGCACTTCTAGGCTTGTTTTGAGTTCATTTGCTGAGATGCACTAAAACAGCATTTCTGCTCATGAAAAGTCAAGAACTAAGCAAATTGTGCTTTTGAGCTCTAATATGACTTTTGTGTCCAAAACTAGAAACACACTGAAAAGGCTCATTTTGCTTTGAAACTGCATGAAAAAGCTTTCTCTCGCTGAGAAACAACTTTTAAAGCACTTCTAGGCTTGTTTTGAGTTCATTTGCTGAGATGCACTAAAACAGCATTTCTGTTCATGAAAAGTCATAAACTAAGCAAATTGTGCTTTTTGAGCTCCAATATGACTTTTTGTGTCCAAAACTAGAAACACACTGAAAAGGCTCATTTTGCTTTGAAACTGCATGAAAAAGCTTTCTCTCGCTGAGAAACAACTTTTAAAGCACTTCTAGGCTTGTTTTGAGTTCATTTGCTGAGATGCACTAAAACAGCATTTCTGCTCATGAAAAGTCAAAAACTAAGCAAATTGTGCTTTTGAGCTCTAATATGACTTTTTGTGTCCAAAACTAGAAACACACTGAAAAGGCTCATTTTGCTTTGAAACTGCATGAAAAAGCTTTCTCTCGCTGAGAAACAACTTTTAAAGCACTTCTAGGCTTGTTTTGAGTTCATTTGCTGAGATGCACTAAAACAGCATTTCTGCTCATGAAAAGTCAAAATTTAAGCAAATTGTGCTTTTTGAGCTCTAATATGACTTTTTGTGTCCAAACTAGAAACACACTGAAAAGGCTCATTTTGCTTTGAAACTGCATGAAAAAGCTTTTTCTCGCTGAGAAACAACTTTTAAAGCACTTCTAGGCTTGTTTTGAGTTCATTTGCTGAGATGCACTAAAACAGCATTTCTGCTCATGAAAAGTCAAGAACTAAGCAAATTGTGCTTTTTGAGCTCTAATATGACTTTTTGTGTCCAAAACTAGAAACACACTGAAAAGGCTCATTTTGCTTTGAAACTGCATGAAAAAGCTTTCTCTCGCTGAGAAACAACTTTTAAAGCACTTCTAGGCTTGTTTTGAGTTCATTTGCTGAGATGCACTAAAACAGCATTTCTGCTCATGAAAAGTCAAAAACTAAGCAAATTGTGCTTTTGAGCTCTAATATGACTTTTTGTGTCCAAAACTAGAAACACACTGAAAAGGCTCATTTTGCTTTGAAACTGCATGAAAAAGCTTTCTCTCGCTGAGAAACAACCTTTAAAGCACTTCTAGGCTTGTTTTGGAGTTCATTTGCTGAGATGCACTAAAACAGCATTTCTGCTCATGAAAAGTCAAAAACTAAGCAAATTGTGCTTTTGAGCTCTAATATGACTTTTTGTGTCCAAAACTAGAAACACACTGAAAAGGCTCATTTTGCTTTGAAACTGCATGAAAAAGCTTTCTCTCGCTGAGAAACAACTTTTAAAGCACTTCTAGGCTTGTTTTGAGTTCATTTGCTGAGATGCACTAAAACAGCATTTCTGCTCATGAAAAGTCAAGAACTAAGCAAATTGTGCTTTTTGAGCTCTAATATGACTTTTTGTGTCCAAAACTAGAAACACACTGAAAAGGCTCATTTTGCTTTGAAACTGCATGAAAAAGCTTTTTCTCGCTGAGAAACAACTTTTAAAGCACTTCTAGGCTTGTTTTGAGTTCATTTGCTGAGATGCACTAAAACAGCATTTCTGTTCATGAAAAGTCAAAAACTAAGCAAATTGTGCTTTTGAGCTCAAATATGACTTTTTGTGTCCAAAACTAGAAACACACTGAAAAGGCTCATTTTGCTTTGAAACTGCATGAAAAAGCTTTCTCTCGCTGAGAAACAACTTTTAAAGCACTTCTAGGCTTGTTTTGAGTTCATTTGCTGAGATGCACTAAAACAGCATTTCTGCTCATGAAAAGTCAAAATTTAAGCAAATTGTGCTTTTTGAGCTCTAATATGACTTTTTGTGTCCAAAACTAGAAACACACTGAAAAGGCTCATTTTGCTTTGAAACTGCATGAAAAAGCTTTTTTCTCGCTGAGAAACAACTTTTAAAGCACTTCTAGGCTTGTTTTGAGTTCATTTGCTGAGATGCACTAAAACAGCATTTCTGTTCATGAAAAGTCAAAAACTAAGCAAATTGTGCTTTTTGAGCTCTAATATGACTTTTTGTGTCCAAAACTAGAAACACACTGAAAAGGCTCATTTTGCTTTGAAACTGCATGAAAAAGCTTTCTCTCGCTGAGAAACAACCTTTAAAGCACTTCTAGGCTTGTTTTGAGTTCATTTGCTGAGATGCACTAAAACAGCATTTCTGCTCATGAAAAGTCAAAAACTAAGCAAATTGTGCTTTTGAGCTCTAATATGACTTTTTGTGTCCAAAACTAGAAACACACTGAAAAGGCTCATTTTGCTTTGAAACTGCATGAAAAAGCTTTCTCTCGCTGAGAAACAACTTTTAAAGCACTTCTAGGCTTGTTTTGAGTTCATTTGCTGAGATGCACTAAAACAGCATTTCTGCTCATGAAAAGTCAAAATTTAAGCAAATTTTGCTTTTTGAGCTCTAATATGACTTTTTGTGTCCAAAACTAGAAACACGTTGAAAAGGCTCATTTTGCTTTGAAACTGCATGAAAAAGCTTTTTCTCGCTGAGAAACAACTTTTAAAGCACTTCTAGGCTTGTTTTGAGTTCATTTGCTGAGATGCACTAAAACAGCATTTCTGCTCATGAAAAGTCAAGAACTAAGCAAATTGTGCTTTTGAGAGCTCTAATATGACTTTTTGTGTCCAAAACTAGAAACACACTGAAAAGGCTCATTTTGCTTTGAAACTGCATGAAAAAGCTTTCTCTCGCTGAGAAACAACTTTTAAAGCACTTCTAGGCTTGTTTTGAGTTCATTTGCTGAGATGCACTAAAACAGCATTTCTGTTCATGAAAAGTCAAAAACTAAGCAAATTGTGCTTTTGAGCTCTAATATGACTTTTTGTGTCCAAAACTAGAAACACACTGAAAAGGCTCATTTTGCTTTGAAACTGCATGAAAAAGCTTTCTCTCGCTGAGAAACAACCTTTAAAGCACTTCTAGGCTTGTTTTGAGTTCATTTGCTGAGATGCACTAAAACAGCATTTCTGCTCATGAAAAGTCAAAAACTAAGCAAATTGTGCTTTTGAGCTCTAATATGACTTTTTGTGTCCAAAACTAGAAACACACTGAAAAGGCTCATTTTGCTTTGAAACTGCATGAAAAAGCTTTCTCGCTGAGAAACAACTTTTAAAGCACTTCTAGGCTTGTTTTGAGTTCATTTGCTGAGATGCACTAAAACAGCATTTCTGCTCATGAAAAGTCAAAAACTAAGCAAATTGTGCTTTTGAGCTCTAATATGACTTTTTGTGTCCAAAACTAGAAACAACTGAAAAGGCTCATTTTGCTTTGAAACTGCATGAAAAAGCTTTCTCTCGCTGAGAAACAACTTTTAAAGCACTTCTAGGCTTTTTTTGAGTTCATTTGCTGAGATGCACTAAAACAGCATTTCTGCTCATGAAAAGTCAAAAACTAAGCAAATTGTGCTTTTTGAGCTCTAATATGACTTTTTGTGTCCAAAACTAGAAACACGTTGAAAAGGCTCATTTTGCTTTGAAACTGCATGAAAAAGCTTTCTCTCGCTGAGAAACAACTTTTAAAGCACTTCTAGGCTTGTTTTGAGTTCATTTGCTGAGATGCACTAAAACAGCATTTCTGCTCATGAAAAGTCCAAATTTAAGCAAATTTTGCTTTTTGAGCTCTAATATGACTTTTTGTGTCCAAAACTAGAAACACACTGAAAAGGCTCATTTTGCTTTGAAACTGCATGAAAAAGCTTTTTCTCGCTGAGAAACAACTTTTAAAGCACTTCTAGGCTTGTTTTGAGTTCATTTGCTGAGATGCACTAAAACAGCATTTCTGTTCATGAAAAGTCAAAAACTAAGCAAATTGTGCTTTTTGAGCTCTAATATGACTTTTTGTGTCCAAAACTAGAAACACACTGAAAAGGCTCATTTTGCTTTGAAACTGCATGAAAAAGCTTTCTCTCGCTGAGAAACAACCTTTTAAAGCACTTCTAGGCTTGTTTTGAGTTCATTTGCTGAGATGCACTAAAACAGCATTTCTGCTCATGAAAAGTCAAAAACTAAGCAAATTGTGCTTTTTGAGCTCTAATATGACTTTTTGTGTCCAAAACTAGAAACACACTGAAAAGGCTCATTTTGCTTTGAAACTGCATGAAAAAGCTTTTTCTCGCTGAGAAACAACTTTTAAAGCACTTCTAGGCTTGTTTTGAGTTCATTTGCTGAGATGCACTAAAACAGCATTTCTGTTCATGAAAAGTCAAAAACTAAGCAAATTTTGCTTTTTGAGCTCTAATATGACTTTTTGTGTCCAAAACTAGAAACACGTTGAAAAGGCTCATTTTGCTTTGAAACTGCATGAAAAAGCTTTCTCTCGCTGAGAAACAACTTTTAAAGCACTTCTAGGCTTGTTTTGAGTTCATTTGCTGAGATGCACTAAAACAGCATTTCTGTTCATGAAAAGTCAAAAACTAAGCAAATTTTGCTTTTTGAGCTCTAATATGACTTTTTGTGTCCAAAACTAGAAACACGTTGAAAAGGCTCATTTTGCTTTGAAACTGCATGAAAAAGCTTTCTCTCGCTGAGAAACTACTTTTAAAGCACTTCTAGGCTTGTTTTGAGTTCATTTGCTGAGATGCACTAAAACAGCATTTCTGTTCATGAAAAGTCATAAACTAAGCAAATTGTGCTTTTTGAGCTCCAATATGACTTTTTGTGTCCAAAACTAGAAACACACTGAAAAGGCTCATTTTGCTTTGAAACTGCATGAAAAAGCTTTCTCTCGCTGAGAAACAACTTTTAAAGCACTTCTAGGCTTGTTTTGAGTTCATTTGCTGAGATGCACTAAAACAGCATTTCTGCTCATGAAAAGTCAAAAACTAAGCAAATTGTGCTTTTTGAGCTCTAATATGACTTTTTGTGTCCAAAACTAGAAACACACTGAAAAGGCTCATTTTGCTTTGAAACTGCATGAAAAAGCTTTCTCTCGCTGAGAAACAACTTTTAAAAAGCACTTCTAGGCTTGTTTTGAGTTCATTTGCTGAGATGCACTAAAACAGCATTTCTGCTCATGAAAAGTCAAAATTTAAGCAAATTTTGCTTTTTGAGCTCTAATATGACTTTTTGTGTCCAAAACTAGAAACACGTTGAAAAGGCTCATTTTGCTTTGAAACTGCATGAAAAAGCTTTTTCTCGCTGAGAAACAACTTTTAAAGCACTTCTAGGCTTGTTTTGAGTTCATTTGCTGAGATGCACTAAAACAGCATTTCTGCTCATGAAAAGTCAAGAACTAAGCAAATTGTGCTTTTTGAGCTCTAATATGACTTTTTGTGTCCAAAACTAGAAACACACTAAAAGGCTCATTTTGCTTTGAAACTGCATGAAAAAGCTTTCTCTCGCTGAGAAACAACTTTTAAAGCACTTCTAGTCTTGTTTTGAGTTCATTTGCTGAGATGCACTAAAACAGCATTTCTGTTCATGAAAAGTCATAAACTAAGCAAATTGTGCTTTTTGAGCTCCAATATGACTTTTTGTGTCCAAAACTAGAAACACACTGAAAAGGCTCATTTTGCTTTGAAACTGCATGAAAAAGCTTTCTCTCGCTGAGAAACAACCTTTACAGCACTTCTAGGCTTGTTTTGAGTTCATTTGCTGAGATGCACTAAAACAGAATTTCTGCTCATGAAAAGTCAAAAACAAAGCAAATTGTGCTTTTTGAGCTCTAATATGACTGTTTGTGTCCAAAACTAGAAACACACTGAAAAGGCTCATTTTGCTTTGAAACTGCATGAAAAAGCTTTTTCTCGCTGAGAAACAACTTTTAAATTACTTCTAGGCTTGTTTTGAGTTCATTTGCTGAGATGCACTAAAACAGCATTTCTGCTCATGAAAAGTCAAGAACTAAGCAAATTGTGCTTTTTGAGCTCTAATATGACTTTTTGTGTCCAAAACTAGAAACAATCTGAAAAGGCTCATTTTACTTTGAAACTGCATGAAAAAGCTTTCTCTCGCTGAGAAACAACCTTTAAAGCACTTCTAGGCTTTTTTTGAGTTCATTTGCTGAGATGCACTAAAACAGCATTTCTGCTCATGAAAAGTCAAGAACTAAGCAAATTGTACTTTTTGAGCTCTAATATGACTTTTTGTGTCCAAAAGTAGAAACACGTTTGTGATGGCCTATGTGGTGGCCACACACATCAGTGACCAGTAATTGTTACATGCACACACATCCACAAACAATTTATATATTTAATTTCATTTGAGTTAAAAAGATTATTATTTGAGCTTATTTAGCATTAAATATCTTGATTTAAAATAAGACCCACACACATTTGGATTCAATGGTTTTATTTAAACACTTTACTTGCAGCTAGTTGGGTGCACACAATCTAGTTGCTGTATTGTTTGTTAATTTTTGTTTTCCTTTGAGTTTAAGTTACCGTGTTGTGGAGGATGGTGGAGATTCTTTGTTTCTGCGCTGGCTGACTGCTTTAAAGACGGCGGGCCGCCATGTTGACAACTTTAAAGGCCACGGGCCTGTTCCACTCCTCAGATGGCTGGGAGGGAGATCCAAGATAATTTCATTTGAATTAATTAATTTTTAGATGTTTATGTCCTCCGTCCTGTATTGGGCCTGGCTTTATTGAAGATTTATGATAAGGCTTTAAGCTCGGAAATTTGTCTAGTTTATGGTGGGGGTTTGTAGAGTGTTTCTTTGTTTTGTGTCTCCTATGTCGTTAAATGTGGACTAGTCCTTTTGTATAAATGTGGTTGTGTTGGTTAGTTTGGGAGGTCGGTTTGTTTTACACGGTTGATTTATTTGAGCTTGTTTTGTTTTGTTTTTGTTTTGTTTGTATTGTTTAGGCCTAATAATCTAATTATTTGTTTGTTTGATTTTCCTTTGTAAGATTTTGTTTCATTAAAGAAAATATATATTTTTGAACATATGGTTTGGTGCCCTTACTGCTAAATTGCTCGGTCCCTCACAAGTGGTGTCAGAAGTGGGATTCTGGCAGTAAGGGCACAATTTTTTTTTTTTTTTTTTTTTTTTTTCCCTGAGCCATGCATCGGGAGGCGGAAAGGAGGCCCAAAGGCCTTGCCAGTAGGCCCGTCTGAAGAGGAGAGTACAAGAGCTGGGGATGAGGAAACCCAGGAAGGAAGTGATGTGGTTATGGGGCCTGAAGGTAGTGAACCAACTTTGGCGGAGTTGGTGGGCCTGTTTCGAGCTCATATGGCAAAGATGGATGCCCAGGAAGTGCAAAGGAATGCAGAGTTTACACAGCAGGAACGTCGTTTTAGAGCCCTCCAACACCAGTTTGGGCTGTTGCAGTTGGAGGTACAGGCCCGCACTACCCCTGTTCCTAATTCGTTGGTGACATCACCTACTGGTCTGGTTCACCCAGATGATGGTGCAGGCCCAAGCCGCCATTGTCTCAGTCTAGTGCTCATCGAGGAGAGAGGGCTGATGTTCGGGATACAGGTCAGTTCACTTTTAAAGAGCCTAAGCTAGAAAAGTTAACGGACTGTGATGACATTGAACATTTTTTAACTACTTTTGAGAGGATTGCAGCAGTTTGCCGGTGGCCCCAAGAGGAGTGGGTCTTCCATCTGATTCCCCTGTTAACGGGTAAGGCCCGGGCTGCATACGTTCACATGGATGTTAATGACTCCCTTAATTATGATGAACTTAAAATTGCTATATTGAGAAAATATGATATCAACCGAGAAACTTACAGACAACAGTTTCGTTCACTTGACGTTGAACCGAGTGAGAGCCCTAAAGAACTGTATGTGAGGTTAAAAGAACTCTATGGGAAATGGATGCAGCCAAAAAGTAAGTCCGTTGAAGAAGTTGGAGAGGTGATTATTATGGAACAATATCTAAGAATGCTTTCTCCTGAGCTCCAGGTTTGGGTGCGAGAACATGATCCACAGACCGCTTCACAGGCTGCTACACTGGCTGATGTGTTTGTGGCAGCACGTAGAGGGAGTCAGCCCTGGTGTTGGAAGTCAAGCCGGGATGATAGGAAATCAACTTTTTCCCGGCCGGTGATTCGGAATATCCCCAATGCTGGTAAGCCTCCAGGAGGAGGGCCTACTTTTGTCACTGCTCCTAGGAGTTCTAGAAAAGTGCCAATATGCTACTTGTGTGGTCAGGAGGGACACACTAAACCCATGTGCCCTAATAATGCAGTTAAAGTTACTCACCTGTGTTACGTGCCCAGGCACCGTGTATGCTCCCCAGCAGAAACGGAAAGGCTCCCCTCAATGACCACCGTGGAGGTGAATGGAAGGGAAGTGGCTGCCCTGGTGGATACAGGAAGTGATCAGACTCTAGTCCATCTGAAGTGCATTTCCCCAGCTCTCCTCCGCTACAATGAGAGGAAGGCTATTCGCTGTGTACATGGTGACGAGAAGCAGCTACCCACGGCGGAGGTTTATCTGAAGGTGAAGGGACAGACTTACCTTTTGGAGGTGGGGGTAGCTGACAACTTGCCCTTCCCTGTAGTGTTAGGGCATGATCTACCAGTACTGTGGGACCTGTTGCAGCCAGCATCTACCTGTAACATGGTGGTTACTCGATCACAAGCAAACACGAGGGAAGAGAGGGAGGAGCTGCTGGGTGCTTTACCATTCTTTGATGAGGATATGGAAATCTGTGGCTCTGTCAAACCTAGGAAGTCCCGACGGCTGAAGAGGTTGGAGAAAATTAAACATAATGCTTCTATATTACCTGTTGAAACCTTGTCCAACTTTTCTCCAGATTTCAAGCTGCCTGCCAATATTGCTCAGCTACAGCAAGAGGACTCGGTCTTGGCCCTTATTTTGAACGAGTGAAGCAGGGGGAGGGAGAGTCTGTGGATGTCAGTGTCCAGGAAAGATACTGTATGAATCAAGGATTATTATACCGTCAGCTGGGGCAAATGACACAACTGGTGGTACCACAGTGTGTCCGGGAAGTGATTCTTACTCTGGGTCATTCGATTCCCTGGGCTGGCCACCTGGGAAAACACAAAACTCTCGCGCCGGATCAGGAAGCACTTTTATTGGCCTGGTTTAAACTCTGGCGTAACCCAGTACTGTAATACCTGCCCAGATTGTCAAAAGGTCTCCTCTCGTCGCCCGGACGAGCCCCTCTCCAGCCCCTTCCTCTCATAGGCACCCCATTTGAAAGACTGGGAATGGATGTTGTTGGCCCTGTCGAGAAAAGCCGGTCAGGTAACCGCTTTATGCTTGTGGTAACAGATTACGCGACCAGATATCCTGAAGTGTTTCCTTTAAAGTCTATCAAGGCAAAGTATGTAGCAACGTGTCTCATACAGCTGTTTTCCAGAGTTGGGTTCCCAAGGGAAATTCTAACGGACCAGGGAACCAATTTCATGTCAACCCTTCTAAAACAAGTCTACCAGTTGCTTGGCATTAAGAGCTTGAGAACCACTTCCTTCCATCCGCAGACCGATGGGCTCACTGAAAGATTTAACCAAACCTTGAAGCAAATGCTACGCAAGTTTGTGTGCAACTCTGGCTCAGATTGGGATCAATGGCTGCCGTATCTTTTGTTTGCCTACAGGGAAGTGCCACAGTCCTCCACTGGTTACTCTCCATTTGAGTTGCTGTATGGGCATGATGTAAGAGGCCCCCTTTCTTTACTGCGAGAAGTGTGGGAGGGAAACTCCCAGAGAGGTGAACCAACAAATGTGGTGTCTTATGTTCTGCAAATGAGGGAACGTTTGCAAAGGATGTCTGCACTGGCGCAATCTCATTTGGCAGAGGCTCAAACACGCCAAAAGATGTGGTATGATAAGTCCTCCGTGAGCGACAGTTTGAACCCGGTCAGAAGGTACTGGTGATGCTACCAAGTCAGGAAAGTAAGCTGTTAGCAAAATGGCAAGGTCCTTATGAAGTCAGAAGGAAACTGGGTCCCACTACCTATGAGGTGGCCCTGACTGACCAAGGTCACTCTACACGAGTCCTGCATGTAAACCTGTTGAAGCGATGGTTCTCTCGTCCTGATAAGTCCACTCAAAGCTTGATGATTAAGCAAGTAAAGGAAGAGGAGGACTCTGATCAGTATTTGCCCCAATCGGCTTCAGGAGATGTGGATCTGAGTCACCTGTCCCCACAGCAACGGCAGGAGGTGAGAGACCTTTGTGTACCAGAAGTATTTTCAGAATATCCAGGGTTTACTACTTTAATTGAACATAATATTGTATTGAAACCCAATGCGGTGGTACGAAGAATGAGTTACAGGGTTCCAGAACGTCTTCAACAGGCGCTGAAAGAGGAAGTGGATCTGATGCTGAGGCTGGGAATCATAGAGCCATCTACAAGTGAGTGGTGTCACCCAGTGGTCCTTGTTCCCAAAAAGGATGGGACCATAAGATTCTGCATAGACTTTCGTTACCTAAACTCTGTGACCAAATTTGACGCTTACCCACTCCGCGGATCAGTGATCTTACTGACCGACTGGGCACTTCAAAATTTCTAACCACTATTGATCTTTCCAAGGGGTATTGGCAGATCCCTTTGACTCCACAATCTCGAGAACTGACTGCTTTTAAAACTCCTTACGGCCTATTCCATTTTAAGGTCCTGGCATTTGGGCTGCATGGGGCACCAGCTAGCTTCCAAAGACTTATGGATCAGGTACTGAGAGGCTTATCATTTACAGCTGCTTATCTCGATGATATTGTGATTTACAGTGACTCCTGGGAGCAACATCTGGGGCATATCCGTGAAGTGTTGCAACGTCTTCAGGAGGCAGGGCTGACCGTTAATCCCCGAAAGTGTACCTTTGCTAAGGCTGAAACCGAGTACCTGGGGTTTGTCGTTGGGAAGGGGGTGATTAGACCCCAAGTGGAGAAGGTATGGGCGATTGAACAGTGTCCACAGCCACAAACTCGCAAGGAGTTGAGATCTTTTCTAGGCATGGCTGGCTTTTATCACCGATTCATTCCCAACTTTTTCCAGCAGGGCAGCAGTACTGACCGACATGGTGGGCTCAAGGAGTCCCAATCAGCTCAGGTGGACAGCCGAAACAAATGCAGCTTTTCAGGATATCAGAATGGCCTTGAGTAAAGACGCTGTGTTACATAACCCTGATTTCCATCAACCTTTTGTTTTGCAAACAGATGCTTCTGATCGAGGCCTTGGAGCTGTGTTGTTGCAGGGTTGCCCCGATGCTCGACGCCCCATTGCTTTCCTTAGTCGTAAACTCTTCCCTAGGGAAGTCCGCTATTCTATAGTAGAAAAGGAATGTTTGGCCGTGAAGTGGGCTTTGGACTCTTTGAAGTACTATCTTTTGGGTAGAGAGTTTGTACTGAGACGGATCATAAAGCTCTACAGTGGCTCCAGAGGATGAAAGACACTAATAGCCGTATCACTCGCTGGTACCTTGCCATGCAACCCTTCAGATTCTCCATTGGACATGTCCCTGGCAAAGAAAATTTGACTGCAGACTATCTTTCCCGGTGTGCCAGTGACATCCCCGCAGGGAGGGAGTATGTGATGGCCTATGTGGTGGCCACACACATCAGTGACCAGTAATTGTTACATGCACACACATCCACAAACAATTTATATATTTAATTTCATTTGAGTTAAAAAGATTATTATTTGAGCTTATTTAGCATTAAATATCTTGATTTAAAATAAGACCCACACACATTTGGATTCAATGGTTTTATTTAAACACTTTACTTGCAGCTAGTTGGGTGCACACAATCTAGTTGCTGTATTGTTTGTTAATTTTTGTTTTCCTTTGAGTTTAAGTTACCGTGTTGTGGAGGATGGTGGAGATTCTTTGTTTCTGCGCTGGCTGACTGCTTTAAAGACGGCGGGCCGCCATGTTGACAACTTTAAAGGCCACGGGCCTGTTCCACTCCTCAGATGGCTGGGAGGGAGATCCAAGATAATTTCATTTGAATTAATTAATTTTTAGATGTTTATGTCCTCCGTCCTGTATTGGGCCTGGCTTTATTGAAGATTTATGATAAGGCTTTAAGCTCGGAAATTTGTCTAGTTTATGGTGGGGTTTGTAGAGTGTTTCTTTGTTTTGTGTCTCCTATGTCGTTAAATGTGGACTAGTCCTTTTGTATAAATGTGGTTGTGTTGGTTAGTTTGGGAGGTCGGTTTGTTTTACGGTTGATTTATTTGAGCTTGTTTTGTTTTGTTTTTGTTTTGTTTGTATTGTTTAGGCCTAATAATCTAATTATTTGTTTGTTTGATTTTCCTTTGTAAGATTTTGTTTCATTAAAGAAAATATATATTTTTGAACATATGGTTTGGTGCCCTTACTGCTAAATTGCTCGGTCCCTCACAACGTTGAAAAGGCTCATTTTGCTTTGAAACTGCATGAAAAAGCTTTCTATCGCTGAGAAACAACTTTTAAAGCACTTCTAGGCTTGTTTTGAGTTCATTTGCTGAGATGCACTAAAACAGCATTTCTGTTCATGAAAAGTCAAAAACTAAGCAAATTGTGCTTTTTGAGCTCTAATTTGACTTTTTGTGTCCAAAAGTAGAAACACGTTGAAAAGGCTCATTTTGCTTTGAAACTGCATGAAAAAGCTTTCTCTCGCTGAGAAACAACTTTTAAAGCACTTCTAGGCTTGTTTTGAGTTCATTTGCTGAGATGCACTAAAACAGCATTTCTGCTCATGAAAAGTCAAAAAACAGAAGCAAATTGTGCTTTTGAGCTCTAATATGACTGACTAGAAACACACTGAAAAGGCTCATTTTGCTTTGAAACTGCATGAAAAAGCTTTCTCGCTGAAACAACTTTTAAAGCACTTCTAGGCTTGTTTTTGAGTTCATTTGCTGAGATGCACTAAAACAGCATTTCTGCTCATGAAAAGTCAAAATTTAAGCAAATTTTGCTTTGAAAGACTCCTAATATGACTTTTTGTGTCCAAAACTAGAAACTACGTTGAAAGAAGCTCATTTTGCTGAAACTGCA
>NW_025048607.1:0-4072 GCF_018831695.1 Puntigrus tetrazona
TTTTATATATTAAGTTTTGTAGATTTTTGTGCTTTAATCTTGCATTTATTTATTTTATATTATTTATTTTAAGTCTTTTTCATTATTTCTTCCCCTAAAATATCGCAGCAGTAAAAGGATTCCTCTGCAAACAATTTTCTAACAATCCTTTATATGATTAAAACGAGCATGCTCTTCTGATAGCACCGTTCATGCATCCTAAAAGTAAAAACGCAAAACTCTTAAATGTTCTAGTTACAGCACTGAATTAAATTTAGTTGCAAAACGCAGCCAAATAAATTTCACGGCTGGCATTGTGAAACGTTTAGAAACACTGCACTCGCGGCATCTACGAGAGAAACGGATGAGATGATCAGAGCAGGCTCCTGACGTTCAGACAAAAACAAAGCGAAACGAAAACATCCAGCAAGCCGAAAGGCAGCGAACTGTCTTTAACGCTAACGTTAACGCATCAGCTGAGGACAAACAGTCTTTGTTGCGCTCGGATGTGAATCCGTCTGACTAAATCCATCACACGCCATTGCTTTTAGGTGTTTTTTAATAATCGTACCTCAGTAGTTCTCTTTCGCTCTCGTCTTACGTTCGCTGCCGCAAACGCGCTCTCTACTGTCGCGAAAACCTTCCTCGCCGAATGCAGTAACAGCACCTTTGATCTTACGCGGCTTTTGTCGGCATGAAGTGGCAATTTACAGTAAATAAACTCACTTCAAATCCCAAAATGCAAACACATTTCTTTAATGGACACGAGGAAACTAATATATTTCGAACAAATCCATAAATAAAGCATACATCTAACTAAGAACGTGTAAAATACACCAGAAATGTTTCTACCTGGTAGGATTTGGGTGGTCAGTCATTAACATCAATAGCTGGCACCTGAACAATAAAGCCACAATTCCCATTGAAACGCGTTCACTTCTATAAAAACGTTACATAAACACACGTCTTCCCAGCGAAATGCAGAGCCTGCATAAAGTGTACGTTTAAGAGAAATAAGTGCACGTATAAATAAACCATTTATGAATAAATTAATTAGCCAATTCAAACTGGGTTTGTTTCCCGCCCGTCTGCCTTCACGGCGAGACTTTAAATCCCAGAATAAAAATGCGCGAGCCCTCACTGCGACGCGGAGCAATACTTTTCCACGTGGACCGCTACGTTCTTCGACTGAGTGAAGCTCTTCCCGCACCGGGCGCAGCGGTACGGTTTCTCCCCGGTGTGCACCCGCTCGTGCACTTTCCGGTTCCCGGACGCGGCGAAGCTCTTGTCGCAGTACGCGCACTTGTGCGGCTTCTCCCCGGTGTGGACCCTTTCGTGCCGCTTCAGCTGGCCGACGGCGGCGAAGCTCTTCCCGCACTCCGCGCAAGCGTGCTGCTCCCCGGCGTCCTCGTGCGTCCTCTGGTGCGCCTTGCAGCTGTTCAGCCTGGAAAAGCCCTTCCCGCACAGGGAGCACAGGTGAGGCTTTTCGTCCAGGTGGACCTTCGCGTGGCACTTCAGGTTCGACGCCGACTTGAACCTCTTCCCGCACCGGCCGCAGCCGAACGGACGCTCCCCGGAGTGCCCGTGCATGTGGTAACGGAGGGTTTTGGTGCTTATGAACGTCTCCCCGCACTGGTCGCAGCGATACGGCTTCTCCCCGGTGTGAACCCGCTCGTGCGCCTTCAGGTTCCCAGAGAGAGTGAACGTCTTGCCGCAGTGCGAGCACCGGTACGGTTTCTCTCCGGTGTGGATCCTCCGGTGCTGCGTCAGCTGAGTCGCCGTGGTGAAGCTCTTCCCGCACTCAGGACACGCGTGCTCCCTCACCTCGCTGTGTATTTTCTGGTGCTGTTTGAAGGCGTCCAGTCGCGGAAAACGCTTCCCGCACAGGGAGCACTCGTGCGGGCTCTCGTCCGAATGAACGTCCAGGTGCGTTTTTAGTTTGGACCACGTAACGAAGTCTTTACCGCACTGGTCGCAGATAAAAGGCTTCACTCCGGAGTGACTGAACAGGTGTTTGCTGAGACCCGCGGAACGGGTGAAGCTCTTCCCGCACTCGCTGCACGTGAACGGTTTCTCTCCGGTGTGCGTTCGTAAGTGCGTGTTCAGATGGCCTTTGTGCTTGAAGCTCTTCTCGCACCGGAAGCAGGTGTGAGGCTTTACGGCTTTGGTTTTTCGAGCTCGGACGGTGCGTCTTCCCTTCCCCTTCTCTTTCGGCGCGTGCACTTGCTGCTTCGCGTCCTCCCCTTCTAAAATAAAGATATTATGTGGTTGAAATCGGCATAAGCGACCCTGATTCGACAGCACAAAGAAGCGGTATCGGGCGCGCGATTCTCTGATAATTCATCACTAAATTGCATTGCATGTGAAATGCATTATTTATCATCTCTTTGCTGAAGAAAGGACACCGACCTGTGTGTTCCTCGGTGTCTCCATGCTCAATTACGCTCGGTTCCGGCTGACTCGCGTCGTCAGTTTCGACAGTAACGAGCTCCATATTTCTCATATTTCTGCCAATTTCTAGCGTTATTGCGATCTTCTTCTTTCTCGTTTCACGGCAGGTTTTAGGTGCATTGCGCCATCTACAGCAGCGAAGAGAGCTGCTTTGGGAAAAAGACCAAATTCCCGTAATTCTGCTGTGCCCAGTTTTTTAATTTTAATAGTGCATTAAATGTATGCATAGTCCTATATTGTAATTTTTGGATGCATAGCCATCAAATCTCCATCTACTATATACACATACATGCATGCATACACACACACACATTAAACGACCCACTATTTGAACTGTCTCTTAAAGTTTAGTTTTCACCTCATTCATTATGATGATGCCTGCTATCTTCTGTAAACGAACACATTAAGCTCGTTTTATCAGTGTAAACAGGCTCTGCCAACACTTCAAATTAATAATAACCCTGGACACATAATGGGATTTATTGCATGAGTATACCGGCACTGAAAACTCTCCTTCTTAAAGTGACCACACGTTAATTACATCACATTTCTATAGTTACGCAGGAAATACAGCATCATTAGGCATCCAATCAGTCTAATATCATACTTTCCACTTTGCATGAGCAAACCAAAGCATTATAATTAGCTTATAAATATAAACTCCCGACATTAATGCTTCTTTTGCATAGATCACTATGTGAAAAACAGCCGGACTCGTGTTTCGGATTTTATTTCGCATTAATTAACGGCACGCACATAAATAGACACTCGGCACCCAAAAGTCAATTTGCACAAGGACAGTCTACGCTTTAAAACGCACGCCGCTCATTTGCAATGCTTTCTCGCGTGAGTCAGGAGGCTCGAGGACTGAGTGAAAGTCTTCCCGCACCGGGCGCAGCGGTACGGCTTCTCTCCGGTGTGGACCCTCTCGTGCGCTTTCAGGCTCACGGACTGAGCGAAGCTCTTGTCGCAGTACGAGCACTTGTGAGGCTTTTCCCCGGTGTGGATCATTCGGTGCCGCTTCAGGTGGTCGGCTTAGTAAAGCCCTTCCCGCACTCGCAGCACACGTGCTCTCTCGCCGCGCCGTGCGTTTTCTGGTGCTGCTTGCAGACGGTCAGTCGAGAGAAGCTCTTTCCGCAGAACGGACACACGTGAGGCCTCTCGTCCGAGTGCACGGCCAGGTGCGTTCGCAGGCTCGACGGCGAGCCGTACTTTTTCCCGCACTGGCCGCAGCCGAACGGTTTCTCGCCGGAATGGACGTGCAGGTGGCTTTTGAGACTCGACGCGTCCCTGAAGCTCTTCCCGCACTGAGCGCAGCGGTGCGGCTTCTCCCCGGTGTGCACTCTCTCGTGCATCCTCACGGTGCCGGACGCGGTGAAGCTCCTGTCGCAGTACGAGCACTTGTACGGTTTTTCCCCGGTGTGTATCTAAGGTGGTTTCAGGTAGGCGGCCGTGGTGAAGCTCTTCCCGCACTCGCGGCACACGTGACCCCGCACCGCGTCGTGCCGTTTCTGGTGCTTTTTACAGCTGAGCGCCTCCGAAAAGCCCTTTCCGCAGAAAGAGCACAGGTAAGGCTTCTCGTCCGAGCGCGCTTTCTGGCGCTTCCTTGAACTGGACGTCGCGCGAAACTTGCCAAAGGGGT
>NW_025048608.1:0-848 GCF_018831695.1 Puntigrus tetrazona
ACATGAACGGCTTCTCTCCGATGTGGATCCTCATGTGACGCTGACAGTTTGTTTTTCCCGAGAACCTCTTTCCACACTGTACACACATGAATGGTTTCTCTCCAGTGTGAACCCTCAAGTGAAGCTCAAGACTTTGCTTGGTTGAGAATCGCTTTTCACACCGATCACAAGTAAAGGGCTTTTCTCCAGTGTGGATCCTCATGTGAATCTTAAGGTACGCCGAATCCACGAAACTGTTCCCACATTGATCACATGTAAACGGTTTCTCTCCGGTGTGGATTTTCATGTGTCTTTTATGTTTCCACTTGTCCATGAAACTCTTTCCACACTGGACACACACGAATGGCTTCTCTCCAGCGTGGATCCTCATGTGGATCTCAAGACTTGATTCACGTTTGAAGCTCTTCCCGCACTGAGCGCAGGTGAAAGTTTTCTCGGCTCTTCTTTTCTTTGAAAATGTCTTTTTAGCCTTTGAGTGACTGAAAGGTTTTTCTCCAGGTTTGTCATGATGTTCCTCACGCAGATCTTCACTCTCCTTGTTCTCCTCCATCGGCTCTGTAGCAAAACAAAAAAAATTAAATTCAGAATATTAAAATAAAACCGTCACATAGGTTTTAATATTTAGTTTGACAAACTTAGAGTACAAGAGAAATTGTTAATATTTTAAATATTTTTCTAAGCTGTAATGAACAAATGCTACTTCCACATCTCAAAATACAGCTGTTATTTAAAAAAAAAATATATACTTTATTACTTTTGTAATTCATTTATTTTACTGTTTTTCCACAATGTACAATAATAATACATTTGTCAATGAGATAAATTAACTGTTAATTTAGGTTTCAACT
>NW_025048609.1:0-867 GCF_018831695.1 Puntigrus tetrazona
AGCATCTGCAAAATGTGAAGAAAATGTAGTGTTTTTCAGGTTGTAGAGTACGAATTTTGTGAATTTTCATGTTTCATCCATTTTCTTTACCGTTAAACTCTTAAGTATTTTAAAAGTCCTTGTCCGTACTCCTAACGATTTCGGACCTTAATACCTCTCTTAAGGGTTGAAATGCTTTCTGAATTACTTATTTCTTTACTAGGATATTTTCTTTACATTTTGAGAGGGAAACACACATTTCTAAGAATTTTGTCACTAAGAGCAAGATTTTTCATAAATACAGACCCGAGTCTATTACCACCCGCTTTGACTTATACAACAACGGAAATTAGCAAATATAGCTCAATATGTGGGAGAAAGAAATGAACGAAACAGTATTTTCTTATGGTTACTCTTTTATCCCTTCCATGACCACGTGACTAAAAACCAAATGTGCGACATTCAAACTGACCAATCAGCAAATTACAGCTCATGTGAAAGCTGTGACAAATCACACCGGCGTTCCTTTAGGTTCAAACTAACGTGTATAGCTTGGCGGCTGTGCGTTTTCACACAGATGGTTTGTTTTGTTCAGGAACAAGAACCTTTGTTAGTTACAATGTTGCATTTTCTTCTCGGTTCAGTTCACTTTGACAAGGGAACATTGTCATACGTACCAAACTGTATCCAAAATGTTCCCTATACCCTCGTTCACTATTCCTTACATTGGCCCACTCATTCAGTTCACTTGAAGGCGTGAATGGAAACGAGAGTGAATTCGGACACTTATCCAAAACATAGCCCATTCACATATATTACTATTATAGTAAAAATACAAAGCAGGTTGACATTGTAAAGTAGTTTTCGCAACTGTTTCAAAATATGGGG
>NW_025048610.1:0-1696 GCF_018831695.1 Puntigrus tetrazona
TCATGTATCTGTAGATGTGTTGATCGTTTGAATCTCTGGTCACAGTGTGAACACTTGTAAGGCGTTTCTGTAGCGTGAACTGTCTGGTGCTGTTTCACTCCAGTGTGAGTTTTCTTGTGTTGGTAAAGGGTTCGTCTTCTCATGAAACACTTCCCACATTGATCACACGTGTAGGGTTTCTCTCCGGTGTGGATCCTCATGTGTTCTTTAAGAGATTGTTGGAGTCTGAAACACTTCCCACACTGAACACATGTGAACGGTTTCTCTCCGGTGTGGATCCTCTTGTGATCATTAAGGGTTCCCTTGTCTTTGAAGCTTTTCCCGCACTGATCACATGAGTGTGGTTTTTCTCCGGTGTGGATTTTAATGTGTTTAAGAAGGTATCTTTTTTGGCTAAAATTCTTCCCGCACTGATCACATGTGTGTGAACTGGCCTTCTCTCCAGTGTGGATAGTCTTGTGTCGATAAAGCGTTTCTTTTAGTCTGAAGCTGTTCCCACATTCATCACATGTGTATGGTTTTTCTCCGGTGTGGATCCTCATGTGATCAAGGAAGCCTTCTTTTCGTTTGAAACTCTTCCCACACTGATCACATGTGTATGGCTTCTCTCCGGTGTGGATCTTCTCATGTTTTTTCAGACAATCAGACCGCTTGAATCTCTTGTCACAGTGTGAACATTTATAAGGTGCTTCTCCTGTATGAACTTTCTGATGCCGTTTCAGTGCACTACATCTAAAAAAAGTCTTCCCACACTCAGAGCAAGTATGATTCTTCACAGTGTTGTGTTTTTTCTGGTGTATCTTAAATGCAAACATCTGACTAAAACCCCTTCCGCATAAATTACATACGAAAGGCTTCTTCTTCATCTGAGCTCTCAAGCGGTCCTTCAGACTCTTTTCACACTCAGGCTTTGTTTTTTCTATTCTTGTCAATGATGATATCCAGGACGTTTCTTCAGTTTTGACATTATGGCTTTCCTCCTCTTTAATCAGTTTTTCAATCTCCTTGTTATCTTCTCTCATATCTAAAATGAAAGTAAAAATGTTTAGTAAAAAACAAACATAAAAAAACCATAAGAAAATATTTTTAAAAAGTGAATGAAAAAACTTGATGTAAATGTTTTGTATGTTCTTATGTTATGTTACGTATGTTCTTTTTGGAGGGAAAATATTTGATAGCGACTAATCTGCCGTTAATGCCTTTAAACCATAAATTCCTGTAGGCCAAGTAACTGATTGAATAAACTTAGTAAAGAAAGAAGAATACACACTAACCTATTTGTTTTTCAGCATCTTCCTGTTTTATTCCGCAGGGTCCTGGATCAGTCATATTTTCAGCTTTCTTTCATCAACTCTTCCGTAGACTGTTGTGGGAGGAGCTGAACTGTCGGTCAATTCCTGCGCGGCTGGATGTGCATATCTGCCAAAATAAAAATATACCAGTTGTCAAATTGATGCCTTCATTCACACACTTAGATCTTGTTTGTGTTCATCCATCATTGAACACAAGTCATTTCATTTTTTTCAATAACTTTACATGTTACATATATCTTTCTAGACTTTCTAAAATGGTCATATGCATGTATACATACATACATACATTATATATATATGCATGTATGTATATGAGAGAGAACAAAACATTGCTGCAAAAAGCACGTACAGTGAAGCTGTTGTCTATCCCGCTTAAAACCCAC
>NW_025048611.1:0-8756 GCF_018831695.1 Puntigrus tetrazona
TTTTGTGTCAATAGTCCCACTTAGAAATCCCCTTACTGATAAAATGCTGATGTGTCAAATACTTATTTCCCCCGCTGTAGGTTCAGTGTTAAATGACTGTTTAATAAATGTTTTGGGATGTATGTAGAAACCGCTGTGTAATCTTCGAATAATCCGCTAACAGATAGCGTTCCATAAGTGCTAGCTAATGCATGTTTGGTGTCAAGTTGAAGCTGATGATGTTTCCAATATTGTGGTGAATGAATAGGTGTGTTTGTTAAAATACACTACAGTGTATTCTATTTATAAACTTTCAATAAGAAACAGAAGTGCAGAATGTCAGTTCTAACTGGGATAAAATATGCACGAAACCAGAGTCAAAAGCAGGCGTGGACACGCCCTTCGACCTCGGGATTGGACAACTGCCCAGGGCACGGCCCAAAACTTGCACCTTAAAACACAGGAACAGGGAGCTCTCTGAGAGTTTTTCGGAACCACCAGGAGTCGCAGGGGAATTCGGGTCACTGCAGGAATTGCCAAGGAAATGGAGAAACTTCGGAACTTGGAGAAGTTAGAATGACCCGATACCCTTGACTCCGGTCTGCTCCGTTACATCACTCCGCGGACACTCACTGCCCTTTCTGTAACCAACTCGGTTCATCTAAAGCGAACCACCAAGCTAGAGAGACTCCATTCGAACAGCCCGGGAAAGCCACCGCGTCATCCCACGGACGAGCCTGACCAATCAGCAAGCCGGGATTTCCCCAGACAAACCGAGTGGTAAAACTACCTTTTCATCTCTTCACTGAATTGGCGCAGACACATATAAGCAAAGCTAAAACCTAACTTTGCTTTGTTGGTGCTCTTAGTGCAATCTCAGAACTAGCTAACAGACTTTGGAGAGACAAAGTGTAGTCTCAGTGTAGTCTTGTCAATTAGTAGGTATTGATTAATAAATTTTGTTTCATTATTACGGATTTTCGTTTGTGTGTTATGTGACTGGAAAGTCAAACTCATGCCCAGATCCGTTGCTACCTGCTTGAGGTAAAGCTAAAATCAGATAAATGAGTAAAGTCCAATTGATTTATTTTGCTGATCACAGAGTAAATTCATATTGGTAACATACGTTTAAATTGCCCTAAAACACTGGACGTATTAGGTGATTTAAAGGCATATTTGAATTGCATACTAACGTGAATCTTTTTAGATTCAGTTCCCCAAACTTGAATTAAGAGCTAATTCAAATGATAATTCATAATTATCATAATTAATAAAAGGTATAATATATTGATATTTGTAAGCGTTCAAAACCTAAATCCAGACATCCAGGCGGTTCATCTAGCCGATCTTGGCCGTGATAGGTGCTACTTCTTGGAGTCTTTCTCACTCGACCATAGTAACCCTGGAGGAAACTTTTAAACATTTAATCATCCAGGTGCGATTTCTCAGACGACTTTTTCACTCGACCCCCGCCATCCTGAATGAAATTTTTAAGCATTCAAAACCTAACCCCAAACATCCAGGTGCTTCATCCAGCCCCACTCGATCATGGTAACCCAGGAAGAAATCTTTAAGCGTTCAAAACCTAAGTCCAGACATCCAGGCGCTTCATCTAGCCAATCTTGGCCGTGATAGGTGCTACTTCTTTGACTCTTTCCCACTCGATCCCCACCACCCTGGGAAAAAACTTTTAAATGTTCAAAACCTTAGTCCAAACATCCTGGCGCTTCATCCAGCCGATCTTGGCCGGGTTAAGTGCGACTTCTCGAACACTTTCCCACTTGACCATGGTAACCCTGGAAGAAATTTTTAAACGTTTAAAAGGTAAGTCCCGACATCCAGGCGCTCAATCCAGCCGATATTGGCCGAGTTAAGTGCGACTTCTCGGACGACTTTTTCACTTGATGAAACCTGGATGAAATTTTTAAGCATTCAAAACCTATCCCCAAACATCCAGACACTACATCCAGCCGAACTTGGCCGTGTTAAGATCAACTTCTTGGACAGTTTCCCACTCGACCATGGTAAACCTAGAACAAATTTTTAAGCATTCAAAACCTAGGTCCAGACATCCAGGTGCTTCATCCAGGCGATATTGGCCGGGTTAAGTGCAACTTCTCGGAGACTTTCCCACTCGACCATGGTAACCCTGGAAGAAATTTTTAAATCCACACATCCAGGCGCTTCATCCAGGCGATATTGGCCGGCTTAAGTGTGACTTCTCAAACACTTTCCCACTCGACCATGGTAACACTGGTGGAAATTTTTAAGCGTTTAAAACGTAAGTCCAGACATCCAGGCGCTTCATCCAGCCAATATTGGCCGAGTTAGGTGCGACTTTTCAGACGACTTTTTTGGATTACAGTTTTCTTTAAGACCTGGGCCCACAGACTCACCCCATTACTATAACACTTTTATGGGCATGATCTTGGCCGGGTTAAGTGCGACTTCTCGGAGGCTTTCCCACTCGACCATGGTAAACCTGAAAGAAATTTTTAAGCGTTCAAAACCTAAGTCCAGTCATCCAGGCTCACAGACTAACCCCATAACAGTAACATATTACTGGAATTGATTTTATTCAGCGCCTAAGCCCAAACATCCAGGCACTTCATCCAACCGAACTTGGCTGGGTTAAGCTCGACTTCTTGGATGGCTTCTCACTCGACCATGGTAACCCTGGAAGAAATTTATAAGCATAATATAAGCATAACTAATCAAAATTTAAGCCCAGACATCCAGGCGCTTCATCCAGACGATATTGGCCGGGTCTATACGGGGGTCATCGCCTGGACTACGTGGTCCCACGACGCGCTTCTGTCTCGGTCTCTTCCCCTGTGCACGCTGGTGTCCTCGTGGGTCCAGGAAGGGTGCATGAAGGAGCTCGCCCCGCCGCTACAGAAGCGCGTCGTGGGACCACGTAGTCCAGGCGATGACCCCCATATAGTCCAGGCGATGACCGCACCTGTGTGCGGCTGACGGGCCAGGATGCTGAGCTGTTGATCCCCTTAATCTCTGACGACCGGAGGAAAGAAGCGATGGAGATGCCGCGGAAGAAGCCAGTGCCCCCGAACAGGAGAGGGGAGCGCCTGTGGCCGCCGGACAAATGCACACAAAAAACCCTATGGTGTGGCCATTAATTCTTTATGTAACCTAAAAAAAATTATTTTAATTAAAATTTTTTTTAACTATTTTACAGACACTTAACATCTTAAAGCTTCTGTAATATATTTGTGACAAACCATAAGACATCACATGGTGTTAATAAGATTAACTTTTTTGGAATAATTTCTTATTTGATCAAATCTTAGTAAAAATAAACCTATATAGTCCATATAGTTATATAATTGTTTCTTTATAATCTTGTAGAGATACCTAGTGTGATTCCACAAGCTTTTATTTGTAAAAGGTTTGTATGACATAAAAGTCTAAACGTTAACTGGTTGATTTTGTGTTAATGTTTGTGTGTGCCTGAGTATTTGAGTGAACAAAACAGAACAAAAACTACCCAGTGGGGGTAAAACAGGCTGGCAAGGCAGGACACATCAGGGAAACATCTATGATGAACCAGCCATGGTCTGCAAAACACAAAGAGGTTATAAAGGGAACAAATTAGAAGGGTAACATGGATCAACAGGTGGGCAACTCCACCAATAATTAAGAAACAAGATGGGTGGGCAAACTGCACACATGTAACAAAGACAAAAGCCATGTGCTCATACAAGACAAAAAACACGAGCACATGGCCCGAAAAACAAATCACCGGATATGTGCAAAAAAAGACTGCGAGGGTCACCAGAACCAGAAGACCTCTCTGCAAATGCATGTTGTAAAAAAAAAAAGGAAAATCAGTTTTGATAACTGAAATTTTTACCTAACAGGACCAAAAGTTAAAATACTGTGAAAACGTGGCAAAAATATGTAATTAAATTCAAGTTACTTTTGAAATTGCTAATAGGATTACTTCTGAATCTACATACGCGCACACACACACACACACACACACACACACACGAGACACTGAAGTTTCTAGAGTTTAGAACACATGCTTTTTCGATAACTGTTTTATTTCCTATTTGGGTTTATGGCATATGCTTCATTCTTTCTCCAAGGTATTGTCAGATGCCATTGTTTCTTGTCATAACTATGCAAAGATTTGATTTAGAAAGCAGTATCATAGCTATTGAGCCATTTCTTGATATGATTTTAAATCTGTATTTAACCCCAGAGTGATCTCAAAGAAAATAAGAGGTGTTAAGCCTGATTTTGTAGTGCCTGTGCTTTAAATTAAATTATTACATGGGTCTGTGAAACGCTTGATTCTGACTGCTCACTGATTTCTAGTTGTGTCCTCTTTTGGAAGCACAAAGTAATTTCACTTTCACACCGAAACAGTGTTTCCTGAACATGGCGCCTGCAGCAACACTACAGCGCTACGACATTACTCTTGTGACGTAGAGAAGTGGAGGTGTATTTAAACAAGCAATTTTAGGGGGTTTATGGACAAGTCTTAATTTTTATAAAGAATATCTCTTTGCAACTTTAGGGATCTTACCTATATGCTAAGAGTCCAAAGAGAAAGGACTACTTGAAATCACATCATATGACCCCCTTAAAACTCAACTGTGTGTAGAATTTGTAGTTCTATCAACTTTGTATCATGGATTCGCTCTTGTTTCACACAAATATAGCTAAATAACAAATTATTACCATAAGTACTAGTACATCATAATTAAGATTTTCACAGAAAGAACACAAATAGGGTTTTTTTTAAAATTGCTCTATTTTGTAAACCTCTTGCCACACCACGCAGCAATGTGATTTACCAGAACGAATTTGTAAATGCCGTTTCAAGTCTCTTTGATATGTAAAACACTTTCTACATCGCTGGCACGTGAACGGCTTTTCTCCAGTGTGAAGTCTCATGTGAATGTTAAGGTTTCCTTTTTGCGTGAAACATATTCCACACTGTTGGCAGGTATAAGGGCTCTCTCCGGTGTGAGTCCTCATGTGGACGTCAAGGTTTCCTTTTCGACTGAAACTTTTTTCACACTGCGAGCAGCTGAAAGGATTCTCTCCGGTGTGAATTCTCACGTGGACATTAAGGTTTCCAAGTTGATCAAAACTCCTTCAGCACTGAGAGCACGTGTAAGGCTTCTCTCCGGTGTGAATTCTCTTGTGGGCATTAAGAGTTGGTCTGTGTGTAAAGCTCCTTCCGCACTGAGAGCACGTGTAAGGCTTGACTCCAGTATGAATTCTTGCGTGGCTTTCAAGGCTTCCTCTTCGGGTGAAGCTTTTTCCACAGTGTTTGCAGATGAAAGGCTTCTCTCCAGTGTGAATTCTCATGTGGTACCGAAGGTTTTCTTTTCTGCTGTAACATTTTCCACACTGTTGGCAGGTGAATGCTCTATCTCCAGTGTGAATTCTTAGGTGGACTGTAAAAGCTCCTTTTTGGTGAAAACGCTTTCCACACTGTGTACAGGTATAGGGCTTCTCTCCAGTGTGAATTCTCATGTGGAGATAATGAAAGTGTCTAAATAGTCTATAACAAAGTACCTAACACAAAAAACCTCCAGAAACTCATTAAAATCATAATCAGTGTGCTGCTTGGTCCTGTTACGATGACGTGAAGCTTAAAAATTAAAACAAGACCCAAGTGAGGGGGACATGTCCCCCCGTCCCCAGTGGAAATGCATCAAAGCATCATGAGTGTGTTTGACAGCTGATGGTTCCATATGCTCTTTATAATTGCTCTTGTGGTACTTTGATGTCATACAACAATCCTGTCCCATTCCATTCATGTGAATAATAGAATGATATTCTTAAAAAGATTCCCGAAAAAATGTCAGCCTCTAGTGTAAATGCGCTAGACGGGTCTTAAAATGTCAAAGTTTAGCTTGAAAACCAACCTGTCTGTTTCTCAGTATCTTCTTGTTTCACTCTGTTTGCGTCTTCAATCTTAATGACTTCATTTTCCTCTTTAAGAAGCGCCATTGTATGTCACGGAGATCTCAGCTGCTTCAGCGGGAGTGTTCTGTCTTTGGATATTTAGGATGAGAAAAATGAACAGACAGAAAAACAAATCCAAACCAAATCTCTCTGCACATCTTCAGTCGGCTCTCTAGTCCAGAAGTCAGTGAACCTGTAAGGGAATCAGTCAACTTGATAAAACTAAATTAAAACTAGCATTACAAATTAAATACAAATTATAGAGAAAGCTCTTATTTGAATGGTTTATATTTTGTATGTAATAATTTGTACATTATATTACTGTAAACACATTGGCATTTTGTCCTCGTTGTATTTACACTTTTTGAGCAGCAGATGTCGTCAGCGTCTGTTGATTCAAATAATGAATCGTTCAGCAAAGCGGTTACTTCCGATGACTCGCTTCAGAAAGCTTTACTTGCCAGAGATCGACCACCATCATGTTAAAGATGAAGCTTTTCACGATTTCTGGAGCGAAATGGGACGCACATTTTCAGTTACCCTCGCTGATGCGCTTTTCTCATAAAACATAACGTTCATTGATATTCAAATAAAATTAAACATTTTTGTTACCACTAACGAACCACACAGGGCGCATTTAATAAAACGCTTAAAAAACAAACCTTTCTTCAGCCGAAAAGCAACAGTTACAAGCGCGCGGCGCGGCCTTATGACGTCACACTGTCCAACTGAGGTAAAAGTCCGCTTTACGAGACACTTCAGAAAAAAAAAAAACTATAATAGTAAATAGTCTGTGCCACACAAACGCAGTCAGGGCGGATAGCTCTGCCTTCTCGAAGATATAAAAATATGACGAACAGCCCACTCAAAGTGTTTGCTATTTAATCGCATACTAAATGCGTATTTATCATCCATTTCTATTTAATACGAACATGTGTTTTAGATTTTAGATCTTGCACAGAGATCACACTGTTTGAAAATAGCATAATTTAAATACATAAGATTAAATGAATACATAAGAATAGGCCCGACACAGAGTTCACACAGAGACCCAGATGTGACCTGATTTCATTTTAATATCTACTTTTAAAGTGAAGAACTAATTTAGTTGGGATGAGGACAATTTACAAAATTATGCAAATACAATCAAAACACTTAACAACTACACACTATGAATCATAAGTTTATCCTTTAAACAATAAACAATTGCTCCAACATTAATATACATTAATAAGCAGTTTACAAGTGCAGCTATAAATGCCTTGTTCATGAGCATATAATGTTTAATATATATTGATTATCCATATACATGAAAATGGCAGCGTGACGTTGACAGCATGGGTGAATCAGTCCATTAACATTTGATTATTTGCTTACAAAATTTGTAAATTTTACAATTGTTTGATGTGTATGAAAGCATGCTGTTTTTCTCCTATGCATAACCCTTTTATAGATTTGTTTTTGAAATGAGTACCAGATATCTGAAATTTGGTGTTGAATGAAATCTTGTGACATTTGCCATGTCATGGTGTGAATGAGTGTTGGTTTTCTGTAACTATAGAAGTGGAAACGTTATAAAAGTTTAGAATACTTACAGAGAGGTATTTCCCCTCAAGGACACCTTGTTAATGTAGGGTCAATCCGTGCTAGGCATGGACTCTCCCTGTAGCACCCCATCGATTGGAGAACCCCCTTTGTGGGATGAACTTTAATCAGCAGTTAAAAAACTATGTGACAAAGGAGACTTGTCACGTTATGCTACATCTCTTCGACAAACATCTCCACAATCTCACTGCACAGAATGACTGTCAAGGACACTCAGACGGCGCAAAATGCTGAAAAACTCAAACCACTGAACTCACTCCAGTGTCCTGCCAGCAAGAACTTCATCCAACCCTCTGTGTATCCCCAACTGCTAAACTTCCAAAGCCTAAAGCCCCTCAACCAACTTGAAGAGAACTTCTAGAACTTCCAATCACTAATTGACCCACTCTGAAACCAAGGTAACATCCAGTTACAACGAGGGAAGTCCCACAGACATCAACCAGGAGAATCGCCAACCAATCAGAAGCACCTTGAATTTTGCACAGTAACGCAAACAAACTTCTTACTGACTGGTGCACAATATAAAGAGTTAGTACCAAATTAGTACCAAATCAGCAATTGAATCAAATGGTCCCAACTCAAAACAGAAAACTTAGTTAATACGCTACAATGATAAAAACTGTTTTTACCCAAGACCTTTAGAGTTCATAAATCATTTCTACTGGTTTGATAAAAGACCTACTTTTTCGAGTCCAGGTAGTCATGCAATATGTAATGTGAGGAATAATCATTCAATTCATGAATATAACTGCTGCTTAAATAGCCAAACAATTTCTTATAAGTCCAAAATTTTTAATTCAGGTTTTCTATATTTACCACTTTCTTCAATGTTTTTCTTTTTTTTTTTTAAGTTGAGAATCCAGTAGTAATCCTGGATAAATATTTAAATTCACGTAATACTTCAAGTTTTTGTTCCTGGACAAATACATCTGCTTTTCACATCATAATCTGACCTCTTAGTAAAAACCATACAAACAGTTTATTATGATGTTGTCACAAACACACCCACCAGATCACCGTCTCCCACGCCAATCACCCGCTCATCATCCCCGGAATTCTAGCCACCTGTTCACCACACCTGTTATCAATTAACTCACCTCCATATATACTCCGGAAACCCAGTCTTTCCTCGGCTGGGATTGATGTTACGTTCTCGTGCTTCTGTCCCCGGTACATCGGTCCTTTTCCCGTGGTCCGGCAGATCACCCCTGTCACCTACCGCCTCC
>NW_025048612.1:0-51453 GCF_018831695.1 Puntigrus tetrazona
AATGGGTGCAATTGTTGTCGATACAGGATTTCAGAAAATCCAATCACCTGTGAAACCAGGAGAATTAGCATTTTTTCCAAAAAGTGTGCACATTTGAAAACTGTCTTTGTTTTGAAGACAACAATATATTAATTATCACGATTTGAACAAATGCTCTTTGTTCTGTGTCCTTTGCTCTTCTTTATTTGGTTATATCTCTTTGTGTTAAAGAATGAATACTGCCAAATAAATGTATCAAAATGAAGGAAGTGTCTTACAAACTACTTTTATAGAATTTATTACATTTGGAAATATTTAAGCTTAATATTTCTGCAGATATTTGTCAACTTTGGTAAACAAAAGAAAACTATTTAGCATCTTTCTTTTCTCATTTACTCAAGATTGTTTTGGAAAGGTTTGCAATTTGTGTATTAATAGAAAATTGGAGTTTATGAAAGAAATGTGTATCAACAGTATATGTACAGTTGTGGCCAAAGGTTTTGAGAATTACATAAATATTGGAAATTGGAAAAGTTGCTGCTTAAGTTTTTTGTAATAGCAATTTGCATATACTCCAGAATGTTATGAAGAGGATCAGATGGATTGTATAGTCCTTCTTTGCCATGAAAATGAACTTAAACCTGAAAAAACTTTCCACTGCATTTCATTGCTGTCATTAAACGACCTGCTGAGATCATTTCCAGTAAACGTCTTGTTAACTCAGGTGAGAATGTTGATTGGAGCACAAGGCTGGAGATCATTATGTCAGGCTTGATTTGGTTAGAATGACGGACTTGACATGTTAACCAAAGGAGGGTGATAGTTTGCATAAATGGCTTCACAGGCAAGGATATTGTGGCTACTAAGATTGCAACCTAAATCAACAATTTATAGACTCATCAAGAACTTCAAGGAAAAAAGGTTCAATTCTTATTACAGAAGGTTTCAGGGCGTACAAGAAAAAGTCCAGCAAGCGCCAGGATCGTCTCCTAAAGAGAATTCAGCTGCAGGATCGGAGTGCCACCAGTGCAGAGCTTCAGGAATGGCAGCAGGCAGGTGTGAGCGCATCTACACGCACAGTGAGTGCCAAGACTTTTGGAAGATGGCCTGGTGTCAAGAAGGACAGCAAAGAATTCACTTCTCTCAAAAACATCAGGGGAAGACTGATCTTTGCAAAAGTATGGTGAATGGACTGTTGAGGACTGGGGCAAAGTCATATTCTTCCGATGAAGCCTCCTTTCCGATTGTTTGGGGCATCTGGAAAAGGCTTGTCCGGAGAAGAAAAATAGGTGAGCGCTACCATCAGTCCTGTGTCATGCCAACAGTAAAGCATCCTCAGACCATTCATGTGAGAGGTTGCTTCTCATCCATGCTGGGAGTGGGCTCACTCACAATTTTGCCCAAAATACAGCCATGAATAAAGAACGGTACCAAAACACCCTCCAACAGCAACTCTTTCCAACAATCCAACAACAGTTTGGTGAAGAATAATGCATTTTTTCAGCACGATGGAGCACCGTGCCAATAAGGCAAAAGTGATAACTAAGTGGCTCGGGGACCAAAACGTTGAAATTTTGGCTCCATGGCCTGAAACTCCCAGATCTTAATCCCATTGAGAACTTGTGGTCAATCCTCAAGAGGCGGGTGGACAAACAAAAACCCACTACTTATGACAAACTCCAAGAAGTGATTATGAAAGAATGGGTTGTTATCAGTCAGGATTTGGCCCAGAAGTTGATTGAGAGCATGCTCAGTCGAATTGCAGAGGTCCTGAAAAGAAGGGCCAACACAGCAAATAATGACTCTTTGCATAAATGTCATGTAATTGTCGATAAAGCCTTTGAAACGTATGAAGTGCTTGTAATTACACTTCAGTACATCACAGAAACAACTGAAACAAAGATCTAAAAGCAGTTAGCAGCAAACTTTGTAAAAACTAATAACTGTCATTTTCAAACTTTTTGGCCACAACTGTATAATTAATCAGATTAAGTTCATCAGGTCACCCATTTTTGATTGAATGTCGCTTTGAGGATGTACTGAATCAATCATGTGACCCTGTATAAGAGTCAACCATGTGTTTTTTAACCCTGGAAAAAAATTCTACTAATATTATTCTTATTAAACAGTTTATTTACTTCATTTTTACAAACATACATAAAATAAAAATGTATGTTGTAGCAACCTGTGTGTGTGTGTGTGAGAGTGTATATGTGTGTGTGTGTGTGTGTGTGTGTGTGCTGCTTCAAGATATCAAACATATACTTGTGGTCTTTCTAGTTTTTTTTATATTAATTTGTTCTTAAAATCATCTTAATCATTTGACCTTTATATTATAGAGTGAAAACATAAATGACTAAGGATGACGGATGATTTAAATCAAGCATGATTTTATTCAAACTGAGCTAACATGTAAAATATGGCAGCTAACGTATGAAAGTTATTCTCCTATGTTTAAAAAATAAATGAGAAAAAAATCAAGGTGGATATTTCTGAGATGCTAAAACAGCATGAACTATCAATGATTCATCTAAATCAGCTTTAGTAGTACTCCATTAGGTTCATTTATTTACAGTGAAGCTCATTTTGATTGGTTGACTTTCCACTTCCTCTGTCAGTGATCATGTGTGCACGGTTCTGACAGGAGATGAAACGCCTCTCTCTGGACAGGTGACTCATTGTCTGGAAATCCTTCCATCAGCGAGATCACGAGGGGCATGTGGCCTCACCAAGAAGCTTCTGAAGACATGAACACTACGAGTCCTACAAAGAGAAGCAGACACATCACAAGTTAAGAGACTCAGACACTGAAAACACGGCACATACTGTACAATGAGAACAGAACATGAGAAACGGTTTTTGTTGGGTTCAATATGAGAAGGTTGTGTTCTCCTCCATCTACAGGATGGAGATCTGTAGCTCTCGGGCCTCACACACACTGATACTGATAAACATACTAGTGAGTCAACAAACAACTGTTAGCTTGCTGGGATATAGGTGGTTTCATCGGGCACACACACCTGGCCTGGAAGTTAATCGTCAGGTTTTAATTTTTTTGTAGTTTTTTGTTGGAACAGTGAACACTGCCAGGGTATTTATTTTTAACTTATAAGAGGACAATAATGCAAAAGGGAATACCAAATTTTGTTTTCAATGTAAAATACTGCAACATTTTCAAAAATTCAAAACAATGGACTTGTAAAAGCCCTGAAATAATCATTTGTAAGAAAGCGCCTCAGAGCCAGTAAACGCTATGAGAAGAGTGACTGTACATCTTAAAAATAGCACCATGCATGGTTGTTTGTCCGCACCCAAACTATCCACTGCGGCCAAAGCACAATAAACTCCTTTTCAAAGACCCTGGCTTAAGTAAGTGAGGGCTTCTGAATCCATGCTCTAGTCTCATGAGACTGCTAATCATTTCAGATCTGACAGCATCTAAAATGTTCTGGTGTCACAAGAGGAGGCATACAGTGAGAAGTGTCTGGTTTCCACAGTGAACTTCAGGGTAGTAAAGCTCTTCTGTAGGGACGTATGAGAGCTGAAGAAGCGTGAGAGAGTTAGGCTTTATCAACCACTGTGTGATATAATACAAAACCTCAACTCTCCTCAAACCAGAAACTCTCCTCATTAAAGACCAGGTCGTTTAAGAAGGAGTTAAACAGGACAGATGTAACAGTTTGTAATAAAATTTTACATTCAGTGCCAAGAAGCGTCAGAGCAGTACACTGTATACATAGAGTTATGGAGGACATATAAGTACTAAAATATCACACCTTTGTTGAATTAAATCTAGGTTGTACTCATTTCCGCAATCCTATATTGAAACAAATGGGCTAATTTTTACAGCTATTAATAGCATATATTTCTCTCTGTTTTATTAAGAATATGTTTAATACCTTTAATACTTGCCATCTATTAACTAATAAGAGGTTATTAAACAGACAGTTTACTAAAACTCTAATGACATGTAGCTGAAAAGTTGCTTACTGATCGTGGAATGCCTAAAGTGGACTGTCAAATGTTGTCTAACTCAATGTTTGTAGGTATGTTAAAAGGAATATGGTTCTACTGATTATTATTTACTGAATAAATACTTGTATTCAGCTTCTGGTCAACCAGAAAATTAGTTTTCTTTGAATCAGTGAGCCTGAAATGACTAATTTATGTTGTAAATCTATAAATCAAGTAATTTCTGTTAAATAATATAAATAACTCTTAAAATATGTCTTTCTAGGCAATTTTGTATTCTACTGTATGTGCAAAAACCAGTTGCAGGACGTATTGAACTAAATATTTTAGTTTGTTTATTTCTATTTATTTGGTTAATTTCTTTACCCTGATAATTTGCACAGATAAATTGTGCAGCCCCACTGCCACAGTTAAAGCACCACGGTAAGGCAAACGAAAATATTACTGTTTAAAGGAATTTAACCCAACAAGTAAGATTTTGTTATCATTTACTCATCCTCAAGTAGTTCCAAACTTGTATGAATTTCTTTGTTCTCCTAACACAAAGGAGGATATTTTGAAAAAGTATGGAACAAATGGTTTTGTCACCATTATTTTTTTTAGAATTTTTATTTTGGGTAAACTTTTCCTTTAAGCATAAAAATGGCTTTATTTATATATTTGTTTTTGCAATTTACATTCTATGCATCCCCTTCTATTAATTTGAATCACTAAGAGATTTTTCTTCTGATTTCTTTCTTATTTTTGGTCCTTTTTCCTGTCCTGATTACAAAAAAAGTAATACTACTGTGATACAGCGAGATGTACAACTCCTGTTATATACATATTTACACTTTATTGTGGAGAAGCTACACATATTGATCTGTGGGTGGTTTCAGCTGCTGCTGTGTGTTCAGACTCCTGCAGCATCCACACAGAGATCTTCACCGACTGGAGCAGAGGATCCGAACCTTCACCATCAGCCCATGATCCTCTGCTCTTTCTGGAGGCGACCAGGAAGCCGCTCCTCTGCACTTCCTGTGTCACTCCTGCTCACCCTATACAAACAATCAGAAGCATTAATCTAGTCTGATCCTAACGAGACAATCTAGCCGGACTGCTGTGAGTCAGATAAGTGTGTGTGTCTCTGGCCACCTGCCCAGTGTAACCAGGTGGCACTCAATGTCCTCTAAAGTGGGCCGGTCTGACGCCGATGCACTGAGACACCAGCCAATCAGCTGACGGCACTCTGTTACACACAACACAGTGTTCAGGAAGACAGAAGCACACGCTTCACCTGGATCTGGACGTGACCTCTGTCTCTTGCCTGTGGACAGTTCTCTCAGGGAAGCGCAGTCTGCTTCTGGAGGTGACCTCAACGTGCTTCTGAAGGGGAAACAGCCGCACAAGATGTTGTAGAGCCGCCACCCCCGACCGACCAAACCGTAGCCGGTCCTGGCGTGATAGCGCTGCCGCCAAAAACCACTCAGGAGGGCGTACTGAAGAGTGCCTGAGAGACACAACAAGACCCCAGACGTCACCTGAAGAGGCTCCACAAACAAACACAGATCACCGCAGTGAGATCAAACCCACCTGCAAAGTGTCTGTAGGTCCGAGTCTTTCAGCAGATCTCCACAGCCAAAGTCCAGCAGCTTGATGTCGTGGTGACTCTGTGGAGATCAGCAGGTTCTCCGGTTTGACGCCCCGGTGCAGGACTCATGCTCTCGCAGTGTTTCAGCGCCGTGACCAGCTGCAGCAGCACTTTCTTGGCCAGACTCTCCTCCAGGCGTCCCTGTTCTGCTTGCAGAAAGTGTCCAGATCTTGGCAAGGAACGGGACGCCTCCAGGATCAAGGTGCAGCGCCTGGGAAAGTCTAACCACTCCAGCAGCTGCAGGACGTTGGGGCAGGCAGGAGCCGAATTGACCAGACTCATCAACGCCACCTCCAGCGGCAGCTGATCCTGACCTTCCTGCAGGACTAACGCCATGCTATATCCAGCGCCAATCAGAGCAAGCAGAGCAACAGATTCACTCTGAACTCACGACTCTCAGTCTCGGTGTTCCTCTTTACAGACGTGCTTGATGGCAACCTGTAGACAGATGAAGACCACGCTGACTAATTATCACAGACCACGCCACTGACGGCAACATTTCTAACGAGGGAGGTGAGAGAGGAAGTCTTACTGGCAGTCCGTCAGACCCGCGGGTCGCAGCATACACCGAGCCGAATCCACCTCGCCCCAGCAATGGGCCCCTGACATACGCCTTCTGCAACACACAAGATCACAAGAAACCTCTTTAAACTGGACCTTACTGTAACGTCTTCAGTGACGACTCGCCTAGTGAGTGGTGAGGTGTTTAATCTCAGTGCACTCTGACCTGCGCGGCGCTTTGGCAGCTCTTCTGTATGAGGGGGGACGGACTCATCCTCCTCCTGGCTGCCGCTCTGCCGCTTCCTCTTCCCGCAGTGAGACACGGACACAGAAACGCCAACTCTGACGGGCAGAGGAGCGATGTACCCAGGCAGCTCTTGGCTCAGAGGCAGGTTTGGGTTGGTCAGCGGTTCCTGAGTGTCGCTACCACAACCGCTCTCCCAACCTCCTGAGCAGCCGCCTGAGAGACAGCAGCACTCCTGGATCTGGAGCGCCCGAGGCTGCAATATTTCACACATCAGACACTTACAGCCTCTATTAGCAACCTTTATCATAACTAAGCACCAATTGCTTTTACTTCTATTTGCTCTTGAATAGAAAATCAAAGGCATATCTTCACATTAATTCAGTCAAACATTGTACAACATCATACCATAACATAGCAATAACAAACAAAACGCTCACCTTGTCTTTCACTCATAAGAGCGGCTGACAATCTCTCCAACTCCACTAAATACAGTAAATAAATAAAAAAAAATTAATTAGTTGAAGAAAGAAAGAAAGAAAGAACGAAAGAGAGAAAGAATGAGAGAAATAAAGAGAAATAAATAAGAAGAGAGATAAGAAGAGAATAAAAACTTCCTTCAAACTGTACTCAAAGGAAATATCCTCCGATCTCCTAAAATAAAAGTCTCTCTCGCTCTGAACTGTGTCGAAATCACAGTGTCAGGAAATAATCTCCGAAAGTCTCTGAAATCGCCTCGTGTCTCTCAACAAACAGATATCGATGGGTTTGAGTGTTTATGTGTAGAATTCACGTCATAACACGCGTCGCCATAGAAACTATAGTTCACGTGACATGGTGCGCGCGTGGACGCCGCGCGCGCGTGAGTACAACAGCGCGAGCGCACGCTTATCGGAAGCGTTGAATCTTATGCACTTTTCATTATTAAATAGCGAGATTTATTAATAAATGTATAAATTACTATATAAATCAGAGAAGTTACTATGATCTCTGACTAAACTGAACGCCGCTATTTTCCCGCGATTTAACCGATCACTGTCAGGAGGCCAATCAGCTTTCAGTATCTTCGTGCGTCCATCAAACCTGTGAGTAAACCTGCTTGAAAGTGAATGTTTAAAGAAAAAATATAAGATATTACTGAAAATATCAAGCATTTGATACAGTGATACATTAGTTTTATTTATTTTAATCATAATTTCTTATTAAAATACTCGGAATGCCTTCCCTAATGATATATTTAATTTTCTTGAAGCATAGATTTTTTATTGGAACATAATTTTTCTGTTGACAAAATTCCTGCTAAATTGGCTGGTTTTCACAGACAAGCTCTTTTTCACCATTTTTCACCCCACAACTATTTCATATGAAATAACAAGGGCATAGTATTTAAAAACAGATCTTTATTTTATCGTTGGCTCAAAGGAGGTATTCTTTAGTAACATGCAAGTAAATTAGTTCATTTCAATGGGTAATTGTTGTCGATACAGGATTTCTCAGAAAATCCAATCACCTGTGAAACCAGGAGAATTAGCATTTTTTTCCAAAAGTGTGCACATTTGAAAACTGTCTTTGTTTTAAGACAACAATATATTAATTAATACGATTTGAACAAATGCTCTTTGTTCTGTGTCCTTTGCTCTTTCTTTTTATTTGGTTATATCTCTGTGTTAAAGAATGAATACTGCCAAATAAATGTATCAAAATGAAGGAAGTGTCTTACAAACTACTTTATAGAATTTATTACATTTGGAAATATTTAAGCTTAACATTCTCAGATAGCTGTCAACTTTGGTAAACAAAAGAAAACTATTTAGCATCTTTCTTTTCTCATTTACTCAAGATTGTTTTGGAAAGGTTTGCAATTGTGTATTAATAGAAAATTGGAGTTTATGAAAGAAATGTGTATCAACAGTATATGTACAGTTGTGGCAAAGGTTTTGAGAATTACATAAATATTGGAAATTGGAAAAGTTGTTGCTTAAGTTTTTGTAATAGCAATTTGCATATACTCCAGAATGTTATGAAGAGTGATCAGATGGATTGCATAGTCCTTTCTTTGCCATGAAAATGAACTTAAACCTGAAAAACTTTCCACTGCATTTCTCATTGCTGTCATTAAACGACCTGCTGAGATCATTTCAGTAAACGTCTTGTTAACTCAGGTGAGAATGTTGAGGAGCACAAGGCTGAGATCATTATGTCAGGCTGATTTGGTTAGAATGACGGACTTGACATGTTAAAAGGAGGGTGAAGCTTGCATAAAAATGGTTTCACAGGCAAGGATATTGTGGCTACTAAGATTGCACCTAAATCAACAATTTATAGACTCATCAAGAACTTCAAGGAAAAAGGTTCAATTCTTATTAAGAAGGCTTCAGGGCGTACAAGAAAGTCCAGCAAGCGCCAGGATCGCCTCCCAAAGAGAATTCAGCTGCAGGATCGGAGTGCCACCAGTGCAGAGCTTTCAGGAATGGCAGCAGGCAGGTGTGAGCGCATCTACACGCACAGTGAGGCCAAGACTTTTGGAAGATGGCCTGGTGTCAAGAAGGACAGCAAAGAATTCACTTTCCAAAAAAACATCAGGGAAGACTGATCTTTTGCAAAAAGTATGGTGAATGGACTGTTGAGGACTGGGGCAAAGTCATATTCTTCCGATGAAGCCCCCTTTCCGATTGTTTGGGGCATCTGGAAAAGGCTTGTCCGAGAAGAAAAGGTGAGCGCTACCATCAGTCCTGTGTCATGCCAACAGTAAAGCATCCTCAGACCATTCATGTGAGAGGTTGCTTCATCCAAGGGAGTGGGCTCACTCACAATTTTGCCCAAAAATACAGCCATGAATAAAGAACGGTACCAAACACCCTCCAACAGCAACTCTTCCAACAATCCAACAACAGTTTGGTGAAGAACAATGCATTTTTTCAGCACGATGGAGCACCGTGCAATAAGGCAAAAGTGATAACTATGGGCTCGGGACCAAACGTTGAAATTTTGGCTCCATGGCCTGAAAACTCCCAGATCTTAATCCCATTGAGAACTTGTGGTCAATCCTCAAGAGGCGGGTGGACAAACAAAACCCACTACTTATGACAAACTCAAAGAAGTGATTATGAAAGAATGGGTTGCTATCAGTCAGGATTTGGCCCAGAAGTTGATTGAGAGCATGCTCAGTCGAATTGCAGAGGTCCTGAAAAAGAAGGGCCAACACAGCAAATAATGACTCTTTGCATAAATGTCATGTAATTGTCGATAAAAGCCTTTGAAACGTATGAAGTGCTTGTAATTACACTTCAGTACATCACAGAAACAACTGAAACAAAGATCTAAAAGCAGTTAGCAGCAAACTTTGTGTAAAACTAATAACTGTCATTTTCAAAACTTTTGGCCACAACTGTATAATTAATCAGGATTAAGTTCATCAGGGTCACCCATTTTTGATTGAATGTCGCTTTGAGGATGTACTGAATCAATCATGTGACCCTGTATAAGGAGTCAACCATGTGTTTTAACCCTGGAAAAAAATTCTACTAATATTATTCTTATTAAACAGTTTATTTACCATTTTTACAAACATACATAAAATAAAAATGTATGTTGTAGCAACCTGTGTGTGTGTGTGTGAGAGTGTATATGTGTGTGTGTGTGTGTGTGTGTGTAAGTATTGCTTCAAGATATCAAACATATACTTGTGTTGTCTTTCAGTTTTTTTATATTAATTTGTTCTTAAATCATTCGTAATCTTTTGACCTTTATATTATAGAGTGAAAACATGGGACCAAGGATGACGGATGATTTAAATCAAGCATGATTTTATTCAAACTGAGCTAACATGTAAAATATGAAGCTAACGTGTATGAAAGTTATTCCTATGTTTAAAAATAAATGAGAAAAAATCAAGGTGGATATTTCTGAGATGCTAAAACAGCATGAACTATCAATGATTCATCTAAATCAGCTTTAGTAGTACTCCATTAGGTTCATTTATTTACAGTGAAGCTCATTTTGATTGGTTGACTTTCCACTTCCTCTTCAGTGATCATGTGCAACGGTTCTGGACAGGGAGATGAAACGCTCTCTTCTCTCTGGACAGGTGACCATTGTCTGGAAATCCCTTCATCAGCGAGATCACGAGGGGCATGTGGCTCACCAAGAAGCTTCTGAAGACATGAACACTACGAGTCCTACAAAGAGAAGCAGACACATCACAAGTTAAGAGACTCAGACACTGAAACACGGCACATACTGTACAATGAGAACAGAACAGGAAACGGTTTTTTGTTGGGTTCAACATGAGAAGGTTGTGTTCTCCTCCATCTACAGGATGGAGATCTGTAGCTCTCGGCCTCACACACACTGGATACTGATAAACATACTAGTGAGTCAACAAACAACTGTTAGCTTGCTGGGATATAGGTGGTTTCATCGGGCACACACACCTGGCCTGAAGTTAACGTCAGGTTTTAATTTTTTTGTAGTTTTTTGTTGAACAGTGAACACTGCCAGGTATTTATTTTTAACTTATAAGAGGACAATAATGCAAAAGGAATACCAAATTCTTGTTTTCAATGTAAAAATACTGCAACATTTTCAAAAATTCAAAAACAATGGACTTGTAAAAGCCCCCGAAATAATCATTTGTAAGAAAGCCGCCTCAGAGCCAGTAAACGCTATGAGAAGAGTGACTGTACATCTTAAAATAGCACCATGCATGGTTGTTTGTCCGCACCCAAACCTATCCACTGCGCCAAAGCACAATAAACTCCTTTTCAAAGACCCTTGGCTTAAGTAAGTGAGGGCTTCTGGGAATCCATGCTCTAGTCTCATGAGACTAAGTTAATCATTTCAGATCTGACAGCATCTAAAATGTTCTGGTGTCACAAGAGGAGGCATACAGTGAGAAGTGTCTGGTTTCCACAGTGAACTTCCAGGGTAGTAAAGCTCTTCTGTAGGGACGTATGAGAGCTGAAGGCGTGAGAGAGTTAGGGCTTTATCAACCACTGTGTGATATAATACAAAACCTCAACTCTCCCTAAACCAGAAACTCTCCCCATTAAAGACCAGGTCATTTAAGAAGGAGTTAAACAGGACAGATGTAACAGTTTGTAATAAAATTTTACATTCAGTGCCAAGAAGCGCCAGAGCAGTACACTGTATACATAGAGTTATGGAGGACATATTAAGTACTAAAAATATCACACCTTGTTGAATTAAATCTAGGTTGTACTCATTTCCGCAATCCTATATTGAAACAAAATGGGCTAATTTTACAGCTATTAATAGCATATATTTCTCTGTTTATTAAGAATATGTTTAATACCTTAATACTTGCCATCTATTAACTAATAAGAGGTTATTAAACAGACAGTTTACTAAAACTCTAATGACATGTAGCTGAAAAGTTGCTTACTGATCGTGGAATGCCTAAAGTGGACTGTCAAATGTTGTCTAACTCAATGTTTGTAGGTATGTTAAAAGGAATATGGTTCACTGATTATTATTTACTGAATAAATACTTTGTATTCAGCTTCTGGTCAACCAGAAAATTAGTTTTCTTTGAATCAGTGAGCCTGAAATGACTAATTTATGTTGTAACTATAAATCAAGTAATTTCTGTTAAATAATATAAATAACTGTTAAAATATGTCTTTCTAGGCAATTTGTATTCTACTGTATGTGCAAAACCAGTTGCAGGACGTATTGAACTAAATATTTTAGTTTGTTTATTTCTATTTATTTGGTTAATTTCTTTACCCTGATAATTTGCACAGATAAATTGTACAGCAGCCCCACTGCCACAGTTAAAGCACCACGGTAAGGCAAACGAAAATATTACTGTTTAAAGGAATTTAACCCAACAAGTAAGATTTTGTTATCATTTACTCATCCTCAAGTAGTTCCAAACTTGTATGAATTTCTTTGTTCTCCCTGAACACAAAGGAGGATATTTTGAAAAAAGTATGGAACAATGGTTTTGGGTCACCATTATTTTTTAGAATTTTTATTTTTGGGTAAACTTTTCCTTTAAGCATAAAAATGGCTTTATTTATATATTTGTTTTTGCAATTTACATTCTATGCATCCCCTTCTATTAATTTGAATCACTAAGAGATTTTTCTTCTGATTTCTTTCTTATTTTTGGTCCTTTTTCCCTGTCCTGATTACAAAAAAAGTAATACTACTGTGATACAGCGAGATGTACAACTCCTGTTATATACATATTTACACTTTATTGTGGAGAAGCTACACATATTGATCTGTGGGTGGTTTCAGCTGCTGCTGTGTGTTCAGACTCCTGCAGCATCCACACAGAGATCTTCACCGACTGGAGCAGAGGATCCGAACCCCTTCACCATCAGCCCATGATCCTCTGCTCTTTCTGGAGGCGACCAGGAAGCCGCTTCCCTGCACTCTCCTGTGTCACTCTGCTCACCCTATACAAACAATCAGAAGCATTAATCTAGTCTGATCCTAACGAGACAATCTAGCCGTGACTGCTGTGAGTCAGATAAGTGTGTGTCTCTGGCCACCTGCTCAGTGTAACCAGGGGTGGCACTCAATGTCCTCTAAAGTGGGCCGGTCTGACGCCGATGCACTGAGACACCAGCCAATCAGCTGACGGCACTCTGTTACACACAACACAGTGTTCAGGAAGACAGAAGCACACGCTTTCACCTGGATCTGGACGTGACTCTCTGTCTTTGCCTGTGGACAGTTCTCTAGGGAAGCGCAGTCTGCTTCTGAGGTGACCTCAACGTGCCTCTGAAGGGGAAACAGCCGCACAAGATGTTGTAGAGCGCCACCCCGACCGACCAAACCGTAGCCGGTCCTGGCGCGATAGCGCTGCCGCCAAAACCACTCAGGAGGGGCGTACTGAAGAGTGCCTGAGAGACACAACAAGACCCCAGACGCCACCTGAAGAGGCTCCACAAACAAACACAGATCACCGCAGTGAGATCAAACCCACCTGCAAAGTGTCTGTAGGCCGAAGTCTTTCAGCAGATCTCCACAGCCAAAGTCCAGCAGCTTGATGTCGTGGTGACTCTGTGAGATCAGCAGGTTCTCCGTTTGACGCCCCGTGCAGGACTCACGCTCTCGCAGTGTTTCAGCGCCGTGACCAGCCGCAGCAGCACTTTCTTGGCCAGACTTCCTCCAGGCGTCCGTTCTGCTTGCAGAAAGTGTCCAGATCTTGGCAAGGAACGGACGCCCAGGATCAAGGTGTGTAGCGTCTGGGAAAGTCTAACCACTCCAGCAGCTGCAGGACGTTGGGGCAGGCAGGAGCCGAATTGACCAGACTCATCAACGCCACCTCCAGCGGCAGCTGATCCTGACCTTCCTGCAGGACTAACGCTGCGCTATATCCAGCGCCAATCAGAGCAAGCAGAGCAACAGATTCACTCTGAACTCACGACTCTCAGTCTCGGTGTTCTCTTTACAGACGTGCTTGATGGCAACCTGTAGACAGATGAAGACCACGCTGACTAATTATCACAGACCACGCCACTGACGGCAACATTTCTAACGAGGGAGGTGAGAGGAAGTCTTACTGGCAGTCCACAGACCTGCGGGTCGCAGCATACACCGAGCCGAATCCACCTCGCCCCAGCAATGGGCCCTTGACATACGCTTTCTGCAACACACAAGATCACAAGAAACCTCTTTAAACTGGACCTTACTGTAACGCCTTTCAGTGACGACTGCCCAGTGAGTGGTGAGGTGTTTAATCTCAGTGCACTCTGACCTCTGCGGAGCGCGCTGGCAGCTCTTCTGTATGAGGGGACGGACCCTCATCCTCCTGGCTGCCGCTCTGCCGCCTCCTCTTCCCGTGAGAGACACGGACACAGAAACGCCAACTCTGGACGGCAGAGGAGCGATGTACCCAGGCAGCTCTTGGCTCAGAGGCAGGTTTGGGTTGGTCAGCTGGTTCCTGAGTGTCGCCACCACAACCGCGCCTCCCAACCTCCTGAGCAGCCGCCTGAGAGACAGCAGCACTCCTGGATCTGGAGCGGCCCGAGGCTGCAATATTTCACACATCAGACACTTACAGCCTCTATTAGCAACCTTTATCATAACTAAGCACCAATTGCTTTTACTTCTATTTGCTCTTGAATAGAAAATCAAAGGCATATCTTCACATTAATTCAGCCAAACATTGTACAACATCATACCATAACATAGCAATAACAAACAAAACGCTTCACCTTGTCTTTCACTCATAAGAGCGGCTGACAATCTCTCCAAACTCCACGAAATACAGTAAATAAATAAAAAAATTAATTAGTTGAAGAAAGAAAGAAAGAAAGAACGAAAGAGAGAAAGAATGAGAGAAATAAAGAGAAATAAATAAGAAGAGAGATAAGAAGAGAATAAAAACTTCCTTCAAACTGTACTCAAAGGAAATATCCTCCATCTCCTAAAATAAAAGTCTCTTCTCGCTCTGAACTGTGTCGAAAATCACAGTGTCAGGAAATAATCTCCGAAAGTCTCTGAAATCGCCTCGTCTCTCAACAAAAACAGATATCGATGGGTTTGGAGGTTTATGTGTAGAATTCACGTCATAACACGCGTCGCCATAGAAACTATAGTTCACGTGACATGGTGCGCGTGACGCCGCGCGGCGTGAGTACAACAGCGCGCGCGCACGCTTTTATCGGAAGCGTTGAATCTTATGCACTTTTCATTATTAAATAGCGAGATTTATTAATAAATGTATAAATTCACTATATAAATCAGAGAAGTTACTATGATCTCTGACTAAACTGAACGCGCTTATTTTCCCGCGTATTTAACCGATCACCGTCAGGAGGCCAATCAGCTTTCAGTATCTTCAAAAGGCCATCAAACCTGTGAGTAAACCTGCTTGAAAGTGAATGTTTAAAGAAAAAATATAAGATATTACTGAAAATATCAAGCATTTGATACAGTGATACATTAGTTTTATTTATTTTAATCATAATTTCTTATTAAAATACTCGGAATGCCTTCCCTAATGATATATTTAATTTTCTTGAAGCATAGATTTTTTTATTGGAACATAATTTTTCTGTTGACAAAATTCCTGCTAAATTGGCCGGTTTTCACAGACAAGCTCTTTTTCACCATTTTTCACCCCACAACTATTTCATATGAAATAACAAGGGCATAGTATTTAAAAACAGATCTTTATTTTATCGTTGGCTCAAAGGAGGTATTCTTTTAGTAACATGCAAGTAAATTAGTTCATTTCAATGGGTAATTGTTGTCGTGATACAGGATTTCTCAGAAAATCCAATCACCTGTGAAACCAGGAGAATTAGCATTTTTTCCAAAAGTGTGCACATTTGAAAAACTGTCTTTGTTTTAAGACAACAATATATTAATTAATACGATTTGAACAAATGCTCTTTGTTCTGTGTCCTTTGCTCTTCTTTATTTGGTTATATCTCTTGTGTTAAAGAATGAATACTGCCAAATAAATGTATCAAAATGAAGGAAGTGTCTTACAAACTACTTTATAGAATTTATTACATTTGGAAATATTTAAGCTTAACATTTCTCAGATAGCTGTCAACTTTGGTAAACAAAAGAAAACTATTTAGCATCTTTCTTTTCTCATTTACTCAAGATTGTTTTGGAAAGGTTTGCAATTGTGTATTAATAGAAAATTGGAGTTTATGAAAGAAATGTATCAACAGTATATGTACAGTTGTGGCCAAAGGTTTTGAGAATTACATAAATATTGGAAATTGGAAAGTTGCTGCTTAAGTTTTTGTAATAGCAATTTGCATATACTCCAGAATGTTATGAAGAGTGATCAGATGGATTGCATAGTCCTTCTTTGCCATGAAAATGAACTTAAACCTGAAAAAACTTTCCACTGCATTTCATTGCTGTCATTAAACGACCTGCTGAGATCATTTCAGTAAACGCCTTGTTAACTCAGGTGAGAATGTTGAGGAGCACAAGGCTGAGATCATTATGTCAGGCTGATTTGGTTAGAATGACGGACTTGACATGTTAAAAGGAGGGTGAAGCTTGCATAAAAATGGCTTCACAGGCAAGGATATTGTGGCTACTAAGATTGCACCTAAATCAACAATTTATAGACTCATCAAGAACTTCAAGGAAAAAGGTTCAATTCTTATTAAGAAGGCTTTCAGGGCGTACAAGAAAGTCCAGCAAGCGCCAGGATCGTCTCCTAAAGAGAATTCAGCTGCAGGATCGGAGTGCCACCAGTGCAGAGCTTTCTCAGAATGGCAGCAGGCAGGTGTGAGCGCATCTACACGCACAGTGAGGCCAAGACTTTGGAAGATGGCCTGGTGTCAAGAAGGACAGCAAAGAATTCACTTTCTCAAAAACATCAGGAAGACTGATCTTTGCAAAAAGTATGGTGAATGGACTGTTGAGGACTGGGGCAAAGTCATATTCTCCGATGAAGCCCCTTCCCGATTGTTTGGGGCATCTGGAAAAGGCTTGTCCGGAGAAGAAAAGGTGAGCGCTACCATCAGTCCTGTGTCATGCCAACAGTAAAGCATCCTCAGACCATTCATGTGAGAGGTTGCTTCTCATCCAAGGGAGTGGGGCTCACTCACAATTTTGCCCAAAAATACAGCCATGAATAAAGAACGGTACTGTAAACACCCTCCAACAGCAACTTCTTCCAACAATCCAACAACAGTTTGGTGAAGAACAATGCATTTTTCAGCACGATGGAGCACCGTGCCAATAAGGCAAAAGTGATAACTATGGCTCGGGACCAAAACGTTGAAATTTTGGCTCCATGGCCTGAAACTCCCAGATCTTAATCCCATTGAGAACTTGTGGTCAATCTCAAGAGGCGGTGGACAAACAAAACCCACTACTTATGACAAACTCCAAGAAGTGATTATGAAAGAATGGGTTGCTATCAGTCAGGATTTGGCCCAGAAGTTGATTGAGAGCATGCTCAGTCGAATTGCAGAGGTCCTGAAAAAGAAGGGCCAACACAGCAAATAATGACTCTTTGCATAAATGTCATGTAATTGTCGATAAAAGCCTTTGAAACGTATGAAGTGCTTGTAATTACACTTCAGTACATCACAGAAACAACTGAAACAAAGATCTAAAAGCAGTTAGCAGCAAACTTTGTAAAAAACTAATAACTGTCATTTTCAAAACTTTTTGGCCACAACTGTATAATTAATCAGGATTAAGTTCATCAGGGTCACCCATTTTTGATTGAATGTCGTTTTGAGGATGTACTGAATCAACTCATGTGACCCTGTATAAGGAGTCAACCATGTGTTTTTTAACCCTGGAAAAAAAATTCTACTAATATTATTCTTATTAAACAGTTTATTTACCATTTTTACAAACATACATAAAATAAAAATGTACGTTGTAGCAACCTGTGTGTGTGTGTGTGAGAGTGAGAGTGTATATGTGTGTGTGTGTGTGTGCGTGCTGCTTCAAGATATCAAACATATACTTGTGTTGTCTTTCAGTTTTTTTATATTAATTTGTTCTTAAATCATTCGTAATCTTTTGACCTTATATTATAGAGTGAAAACATGGGACCAAGGATGACTTGATGATTTAAATCAAGCATGATTTTATTCAAACTGAGCTAATATGTAAAATATGAAGCTAACGTGATGAAAGTTATTCCTATGTTTAAAAAAATAAATGAGAAAAAATCAAGGTGGATATTTCTGAGATGCTAAAACAGCATGAACTATCAATGATTCATCTAAATCAGCTTTAGTAGTACTCCATTAGGTTCATTTATTTACAGTGAAGCTCATTTTGATTGGTTGACTTTCCACTTCTCTTCAGTGATCATGTGTGCACGGTTCTGGACAGGAGATGAAACGCCTCTCTTCTCTGGACAGGTGACCATTGTCTGGAAATCCTTCATCAGCTTAGATCACGAGGGGCATGTGGCTCACCAAGAAGCTTCTGAAGACATGAACACTACGAGTCCTACAAAGAGAAGCAGACACATCACAAGTTAAGAGACTCAGACACTGAAACACGGCACATACTGTACAATGAGAACAGAACAGGAAACGGTTTTTGTTGGTTCTAACATGAGAAGGTTGTGTTCTCCTCCATCTACAGGATGGAGATCTGTAGCTCTCGGGCCTCACACACTGATACTGATAAACATACTAGTGAGTCAACAAACAACTGTTAGCTTGCTGGGATATAGGTGGTTTCATCGGGCACACACACCTGGCCTGAAGTTAACGCCAGGTTTTAATTTTTTGTAGTTTTTTGTGGAACAGTGAACACTGCCAGGTATTTATTTTTAACTTATAAGAGGACAATAATGCAAAAGGAATACCAAATTCTTGTTTTCAATGTAAAAATACTGCAACATTTTCAAAATTCAAAACAATGGACTTGTAAAAGCCCCCAAATAATCATTTGTAAGAAAGCCGCCTCAGAGCCAGTAAACGCTATGAGAAGAGTGACTGTACATCTTAAAATAGCACCATGCATGGTTGTTTGTCCGCACCCAAACTATCCACTGCGCCAAAGCACAATAAACTCCTTTTCAAAGACCCTTGGCTTAAGTAAGTGAGGGGCTTCTGGGAATCCATGCTCTAGTCTCATGAGACTCAAGTTAATCATTTCAGATCTGACAGCATCTAAAATGTTCTGGTGTCACAAGAGGAGGCATACAGTGAGAAGTGTCTGGTTTCCACAGTGAACTTCAGGGTAGTAAAGCTTCTTCTGTAGGGACGTATGAGAGCTGAAGGCGTGAGAGAGTTAGGGGCTTTATCAACCACTGTGTGATATAATACAAAACCTCAACTCTCCCCAAACCAGAAACTCTCCCCATTAAAGACCAGGTCGTTTAAGAAGGAGCAAACAGGACAGATGTAACAGTTTGTAATAAAATTTACATCTAGTGCCAAGAAGCGCCAGAGCAGTACACTGTATACATAGAGTTATGGAGGACATATTAAGTACTAAAATATCACACCTTGTTGAATTAAATCTAGGTTGTACTCATTTCCGCAATCCTATATTGAAACAAAATGGGCTAATTTTACAGCTATTAATAGCATATATTTCTCTGTTTTATTAAGAATATGTTTAATACTTAATACTTGCCATCTATTAACTAATAAGAGGTTATTAAACAGACAGTTTACTAAAACTCTAATGACATGTAGCTGAAAAGTTGCTTACTGATCGTGGAATGCCTAAAGTGGACTGTCAAATGTTGTCTAACTCAATGTTTGTAGGTATGTTAAAAGGAATATGGTTCACTGATTATTATTTACTGAATAAATACTTTGTATTCAGCTTCTGGTCAACCAGAAAATTAGTTTTCTTTGAATCAGTGAGCCTGAAATGACTAATTTATGTTGTAACTATAAATCAAGTAATTTCTGTTAAATAATATAAATAACTGTTAAAATATGTCTTTCTAGGCAATTTGTATTCTACTGTATGTGCAAAACCAGTTGCAGGACGTATTGAACTAAATATTTTAGTTTGTTTATTTCTATTTATTTGGTTAATTTCTTTACCCTGATAATTTGCACAGATAAATTGTGCAGCCCCACTGCCACAGTTAAAGCACTTCACGGTAAGGCAAACGAAAATATTACTGTTTAAAGGAATTTAACCCAACAAGTAAGATTTTGTTATCATTTACTCATCCTCAAGTAGTTCTAAACTTGTATGAATTTCTTTGTTCTCCTAACACAAAGGAGGATATTTTGAAAAAGTATGGAACAATGGTTTTGGGTCACCATTATTTTTTAGAATTTTTATTTTTGGGTAAACTTTTCTTTAAGCATAAAAATGGCTTTATTTATATATTTGTTTTTGCAATTTACATTCTATGCATCCCCTTCTATTAATTTGAATCACTAAGAGATTTTTCTTCTGATTTCTTTCTTATTTTTGGTCCTTTTTCCTGTCCTGATTACAAAAAAAGTAATACTACTGTGATACAGCGCGAGATGTACAACTCCTGTTATATACATATTTACACTTTATTGTGGAGAAGCTACACATATTGATCTGTGGGTGGTTTCAGCTGCTGCTGTGTGTTCAGACTCCTGCAGCATCCACACAGAGATCTTCACCGACTGGAGCAGAGGATCCGAACCCTTCACCATCAGCCCATGATCCTCTGCTCTTTCTGGAGGCGACCAGGAAGCCGCTCCTGCACTTCCTGTGTCACTCCTGCTCACCCTATACAAACAATCAGAAGCATTAATCTAGTCTGATCCTAACGAGACAATCTAGCCGTGACTGCTGTGAGTCAGATAAGTGTGTGTCTCTGGCCACCTGCTCAGTGTAACCAGGTGGGCACTCAATGTCCTCTAAAGTGGGCCGGTCTGACGCCGATGCACTGAGACACCAGCCAATCAGCTGACGGCACTCTGTTACACACAACACAGTGTTCAGGAAGACAGAAGCACACGCTTCACCTGGATCTGACGTGACTCTCTGTCTCTTGCCTGTGGACAGTTCTCTAGGGAAGCGCAGTCTGCTTCTGGAGGTGACCTCAACGTGCCTCTGAAGGGGAAACAGCCGCACAAGATGTTGTAGAGCGTCACCCCGACCGACCAAACCGTAGCGAGTCGGTCCTGGCGTGATAGCGCTGTCACCCGAAACCACTCAGGAGGGGGCGACTGAAGAGTGCCTGAGAGACACAACAAGACCCCAGACGTCACCTGAAGAGGCTCCACAAACAAACACAGATCACCGCAGTGAGATCAAACCCACCTGCAAAGTGTCTGTAGGTCGAGTCTTTCAGCAGATCTCCACAGCCAAAGTCCAGCAGCTTGATGTCGTGTGACTCTGTGGAGATCAGCAGGTTCTCCGGCCTGACGCCCCGGTGCAGGACTCCGCGCTCTCGCAGCAGTGTTTCAGCGCCGTGACCAGCTGCAGCAGCACTTTCTGGCCAGACTCTCCTCCAGGCGTCCGCTCTGCTTGCAGAAAGTGTCCAGATCTTGGCAAGGAACGGGACGCCCAGGACTCAAGGTGTAGCGCCTGGGAAAGTCTAACCACCCAGCAGCTGCAGGACGTTGGGGCAGGCAGGAGCCGACTGACCAGACTCATCAACGCCACCTCCAGCGGCAGCTGATCCTGACCTTCCTGCAGGACTAACGCCATGCTTATATCCAGCGCTCAATCAGAGCAAGCAGAGCAACAGATTCACTCTGAACTCACGACTCAGTCTCGGTGTTCCTCTTTTACAGACGTGCTTGATGGCAACCTGTAGACAGATGAAGACCACGCTGACTAATTATCACAGACCACGCCACTGACGGCAACATTTCTAACGAGGAGGTGAGAGGAAGTCTTACTGGCAGTCCGGTCAGACCTGGGGGTCGCAGCATACACCGAGCCGAATCCACCTCGCCCCAGCAATGGGCCCTTGACATACGCTTCTGCAACACACAAGATCACAAGAAACCTCTTTAAACTGGACCTTACTGTAACGCTCTTCAGTGACGACTCGCTTAGTGAGTGGTGAGGTGTTTAATCTCAGTGCACTCTGACCTCTGCGGAGCGCTTTGGCAGCTCTTCTGTATGAGGGGGACGGACCTCATCCTCCTGGCTGCCGCCTGCCGCTCTCCTCTTCCCGTGAGACACGGACACAGAAACGGCCAACTCTGACGGCAGAGGAGCGATGTACCCAGGCAGCTCTTGGCTCAGAGGCAGGTTTGGGTTGGTCAGCGTTCCTGAGTGTCGCCACCACAACCGCTGCCTCCCAACCTCCTGAGCAGCCGCCTGAGAGACAGCAGCACTCCTGGATCTGGAGCGCCCGAGGCTGCAATATTTCACACATCAGACACTTACAGCCTCTATTAGCAACCTTTATCATAACCAAGCACCAATTGCTTTTACTTCTATTTGCTCTTGAATAGAAAATCAAAGGCATATCTTCACATTAATTCAGCCAAACATTGTACAACATCATACCATAACATAGCAATAATAAACAAAACGCTCACCTTGTCTTTCACTCATAAGAGCGGCTGACAATCTCTCCAAACTCCACGAAATACAGTAAATAAATAAAAAAATTAATTAGTTGAAGAAAGAAAAAAAAAGAAAGAAAGAGAGAAAGAATGAGAGAAATAAAGAGAAATAAATAAGAAGAGAGATAAGAAGAGAATAAAAACTTCCTTCAAACTGTACTCAAAGGAAATATCCTCCGATCTCCTAAAATAAAAGTTCCTCTCGCCTGAACTGTGTCGAAAATCACAGTGTCAGGAAATAATCTCCAAAGTCTCTGAAATCGCTCGTCTCTCAACAAACAGATATCGATGGGTTTGAGTGTTTATGTGTAGAATTCACGTCATAACACGCGTCGCCATAGAAACTATAGTTCACGACATGGCGCGCGTGGACGTCGCGTGCGTGAGTACAACAGCGCGAGCGCACGCTTTTATCGGAAGCGCGGAATCTTATGCACTTTTCATTATTAAATAGCGAGATTTATTAATAAATGTATAAATTACTATATAAATCAGAGAAGTTACTATGATCTCTGACTAAACTGAACGCGCTATTTTCCCGCGTATTTAACCGATCACTGTCAGGAGGCCAATCAGCTTTCAGTATCTTCGTGCGCCATCAAACCTGTGAGTAAACCTGCTTGAAAGTGAATGTTTAAAGAAAAATATAAGATATTACTGAAAATATCAAGCATTTGATACAGTGATACATTAGTTTTATTTATTTTAATCATAATTTCTTATTAAAATACTCGGAATGCCTTCCCTAATGATATATTTAATTTTCTTTGAAGCATAGATTTTTTATTGGAACATAATTTTTCTGTTGACAAAATTCCTACAATTGGCTGGTTTTCACAGACAAGCTCTTTTCACCATTTTTCACCCTACAACTATTTCATATGAAATAACAAGGGCATAGTATTTAAAAACAGATCTTTATTTTATCGTTGGCTCAAAGGAGGTATTCTTTTAGTAAGATGCAAGTAAATTAGTTCATTTCAATGGGTAATTGTTGTCGATACAGGATTTCCTCAGAAAATCCAATCACCTGTGAAACCAGGAGAATTAGCATTTTTTCCAAAAGTGTGCACATTTGAAAACTGTCTTTGTTTTAAGACAACAATATATTAATTAATACGATTTGAACAAATGCTCTTTTGTTCTGTGTCCTTTGCTCTTCTTTATTTGGTTATATCTCTTTGTGTTAAAGAATGAATACTGCCAAATAAATGTATCAAAATGAAGGAAGTGTCTTACAAACTACTTTATAGAATTTATTACATTTGGAAATATTTAAGCTTAACATTTGTATAGCTGTCAACTTTGGTAAACAAAAGAAAACTATTTAGCATCTTTCTTTTCTCATTTACTCAAGATTGTTTTGGAAAGGTTTGCAATTGTGTATTAATAGAAAATTGGAGTTTATGAAAGAAATGTGTATCAACAGTATATGTACAGTTGTGGCCAAAGGTTTTGAGAATTACATAAATATTGGAAATTGGAAAAGTTGTTGCTTAAGTTTTTGTAATAGCAATTTGTATATACTCCAGAATGTTATGAAGAGTGATCAGATGGATTGCATAGTCCTTCTTTGCCATGAAAATGAACTTAAACCTGAAAAAACTTTCCACTGCATTTCATTGCTGTCATTAAACGACCTGCTGAGATCATTTCAGCAGTAAACGCCTTGTTAACTCAGGTGAGAATGTTGAGGAGCACAAGGCTGAGATCATTATGTCAGGCTGATTTGCTTAGAAATGACGGACTCTGACATGTTAAAAGGAGGGTGATGCTTGCATAAAAATGGCTTCACAGGCAAGGATATTGTGGCTACTAAGATTGCACCTAAATCAACAATTTATAGACTCATCAAGAACTTCAAGGAAAGAGGTTCAATTCTTTGATAAGAAGGCTTCAGGGCGTACAAGAAAGTCCAGCAAGCGCCAGGATCGCCTCCTAAAGAGAATTCAGCTGCAGGATCGGAGTGCCACCAGTGCAGAGCTTTCAGGAATGGCAGCAGGCAGGTGTGAGCGCATCTACACGCACAGTGAGGCCAAGACTTTGGAAGATGGCCTGGTGTCAAGAAGGACAGCAAAGAATTTACTTTCTTCCAAAAACATCAGGGAAGACTGATCTTTGCAAAAAGTATGGTGAATGGACTGCTGAGGACTGGGGCAAAGTCATATTCTTTCCGATGAAGCCCTTTTCCGATTGTTTGGGGCATCTGGAAAAAGGCTTGTCCGGAGAAGAAAAGGTGAGCGCTACCATCAGTCCTGTGTCATGCCAACAGTAAAGCATCCTCAGACCATTCATGTGAGAGGTTGCTTCTCATCCAAGGGAGTGGGCCTCACTCACAATTTGCCCAAAAATACAGCCATGAATAAAGAACGGTACCAAAACACCCTCCAACAGCAACTTCTTCCAACAATCCAACAACAGTTTGGTGAAGAATAATGCATTTTTCAGCACGATGGAGCACTGTGCCAATAAGGCAAAAGTGATAACTATGGCTCAGGACCAAAACGTTGAAATTTTGGCCCCATGGCCTGAAACTCCCAGATCTTAATCCCATTGAGAACTTGTGGTCAATCCTCAAGAGGCGGGTGGACAAACAAAACCCACTACTTATGACAAACTCCAAGAAGTGATTATGAAAGAATGGGTTGCTATCAGTCAGGATTTGGCCCAGAAGTTGATTGAGAGCATGCTCAGTCGAATTGCAGAGGTCCTGAAAAGAAGGGCCAACACAGCAAATAATGACTCTTTGCATAAATGTCATGTAATTGTCGATAAAAGCCTTTGAAACGTATGAAGTGCTTGTAATTACACTTCAGTACATCACAGAAACAACTGAAACAAAGATCTAAAAGCAGTTTAGCAGCAAACTTTGTAAAAACTAATAACTGTGTCATTCTCAAACTTTTGGCCACAACTGTATAATTAATCAGGATTAAGTTCATCAGGGTCACCCATTTTGATTGAATGTCGCTTTTGAGGATGTACTGAATCAATCATGTGACCCTGTATAAAGAGTCAACCATGTGTTTTTTAACCCTGGAAAAAAATTCTACTAATATTATTCTTATTAAACAGTTTATTTACCATTTATACAAACATACATAAAATAAAAATGTATAGCAACCTGTGTGTGTGTGTGAGTGAGTAGCAACTGTGTGTGTGTGTGTGTGAGAGTGTGTGTGTGTGTGTGTGTGTGTGTGTGCATGTTTCAAGATATCAAACATATACTTGTGTTGTCTTTCAGTTTTTTTTTATATTAATTTGTTCTTAAATCATTCGTAAATCTTTTGACCTTTATATTATAGAGTGAAAACATGGGACCAAGGATGACGGATGATTTAAATCAAGCATGATTTTATTCAAACTGAGCTAACATGTAAAATATGAAGCTAACGTGATGAAAGTTATTCCTATGTTTAAAAAATAAATGAGAAAAAAATCAAGGTGGATATTTCTGAGATGCTAAAACAGCATGAACTATCAATGATTCATCTAAATCAGCTTTAGTAGTACTCCATTAGGTTCATTTATTTACAGTGAAGCTCATTTTGATTGGTTGACTTTCCACTTCCTCTTCAGTGATCATGTGTGCACGGTTCTGGACAGGAGATGAAACGCCTCTCTCTTCTCTGGACAGGTGACCATTGTCTGGAAATCCCTTCATCAGCGAGATCACGAGGGGCATGTGGCTCACCAAGAAGCTTCTGAAGACATGAACACTACGAGTCCTACAAAGAGAAGCAGACACATCACAAGTTAAGAGACTCAGACACTGAAACACGGCACATACTGTACAATGAGAACAGAACAGGAAACGGTTTTGTTGGGTCAACATGAGAAGGTTGTGTTCTCCTCCATCTACAGGATGGAGATCTGTAGCTCTCGGCCTCACACACACTGATACTGATAAACATACTAGTGAGTCAACAAACAACTGTTAGCTTGCTGGGATATAGGTGGTTTCATCGGGCACACACACCTGGCCTGAAGTTAACGCCAGGTTTTAATTTTTTTGTAGTTTTTGTTGAAACAGTGAACACTGCCAGGTATTTATTTTTAACTTATAAGAGGACAATAATGCAAAAGGAATACCAAATTTTGTTTTCAATGTAAAAATACTGCAACATTTTCAAAAATTCAAAACAATGGACTTGTAAAAGCCCCTAAATAATCATTTGTAAGAAAGCGCCTCAGAGCCAGTAAACGCTATGAGAAGAGTGACTGTACATCTTAAAATAGCACTATGCATGGTTGTTTGTCCGCACCCAAACTATCCACTGCGGCCAAAGCACAATAAACTCCTTTTCAAAGACCCTTGGCTTAAGTAAGTGAGGGCTTCTGGGAATCCATGCTCTAGTCTCATGAGACTGTTAATCATTTCAGATCTGACAGCATCTAAAATGTTCTGGTGTCACAAGAGGAGGCATACAGTGAGAAGTGTCTGGTTTCCACAGTGAACTTCAGGTAGTAAAGCTCTTCTGTAGGGACGTATGAGAGCTGAAGGCGTGAGAGAGTTAGGCTTTATCAACCACTGTGTGATATAATACAAAACCTCAACTCTCCCCAAACCAGAAACTCTCCCCATTAAAGACCAGGTCGTTTAAGAAGGAGTTAAACAGGACAGATGTAACAGTTTGTAATAAAATTTTACATTCAGTGCCAAGAAGGCCAGAGCAGTACACTGTATACATAGAGTTATGGAGGACATATTAAGTACTAAAATATCACACCTTGTTGAATTAAATCTAGGTTGTACTCATTTCCGCAATCCTATATTGAAACAAAATGGGCTAATTTTACAGCTATTAATAGCATATATTTCTCTGTTTTATTAAGAATATGTTTAATACCTTAATACTTGCCATCTATTAACTAATAAGAGGTTATTAAACAGACAGTTTACTAAAACTCTAATGACATGTAGCTGAAAAGTTGCTTACTGATCGTGAATGCCTAAAGTGGACTGTCAAATGTTGTCTAACTCAATGTTTGTAGGTATGTTAAAAGGAATATGGTTCACTGATTATTATTTACTGAATAAATACTTTGTATTCAGCTTCTGGTCAACCAGAAAATTAGTTTTCTTTGAATCAGTGAGCCTGAAATGACTAATTTATGTTGTAACTATAAATCAAGTAATTTCTGTTAAATAATATAAATAACTGTTAAAATATGTCTTTCTAGGCAATTTGTATTCTACTGTATGTGCAAAACCAGTTGCAGGACGTATTGAACTAAATATTTTAGTTTGTTTATTTCTATTTATTTGGTTAATTTCTTTACTCTGATAATTTGCACAGATAAATTGTGCAGCCCCACTGCCACAGTTAAAGCAATTACGGTAAGGCAAACTAAAAATATTACTGTTTAAAGGAATTTAACCCAACAAGTAAGATTTTGTTATCATTTACTCATCCTCAAGTAGTTCCAAACTTGTATGAATTTCTTTGTTCTCCTAACACAAAGGAGGATATTTTGAAAAAGTATGGAACAATGGTTTTGGGTCACCATTATTTTTTAGAATTTTTATTTTTGGGTAAACTTTTCCTTTAAGCATAAAATGGCTTTATTTATATATTTGTTTTTGCATTTACATTCTATGCATCCCCTTCTATTAATTTGAATCACTAAGAGATTTTTCTTCTGATTTCTTTCTTATTTTTGGTCCTTTTTCCTGTCCTGATTACAAAAAAAGTAATACTACTGTGATACAGCGAGATGTACAACTCCTGTTATATACATATTTACACTTTATTGTGGAGAAGCTACACATATTGATCTGTGGGGTGGTTTCAGCTGCTGCTGTGTGTTCAGACTCCTGCAGCATCCACACAGAGATCTTCACCGACTGGAGCAGAGGATCCGAACCCTTCACCATCAGCCCATGATCCTCTGTTTCTTTCTGAGGCGACCAGGAAGCCGCCTCTGCACTTCCTGTGTCACTCCTGCTCACCCTATACAAACAATCAGAAGCATTAATCTAGTCTGATCCTAACGAGACAATCTAGCCGTGACTGCTGTGAGTCAGATAAGTGTGTGTCTCTGGCCACCTGCCCAGTGTAAACCAGGTGGCACTCAATGTCCTCTAAAGTACGTCGGTCTGACGCCGATGCACTGAGACACCAGCCAATCAGCTGACGGCACTCTGTTACACACAACACAGTGTTCAGGAAGACAGAAGCACACGCTCACCTGGATCTGGACGTGACTCTCTGTCTCTTGCCTGTGGACAGTTCTCTAGGGAAGCGTAGTCTGCTTCTGGAGGTGACCTCAACGTGCCTCTGAAGGGGAAACAGCCGCACAAGATGTTGTAGAGCGCCACCCCGACCGACCAAACTGTAGAGCCGGTCCTGGCGTGATAGCGCTGCCGCCAAAACCACTCAGGAGGGGCGTACTGAAGAGTGCCTGAGAGACACAACAAGACCCCAGACGCCACCTGAAGAGGCTCCACAAACAAACACAGATCACCGCAGTGAGATCAAACCCACCTGCAAAGTGTCTGTAGGCCGAGTCTTCAGCAGATCTCCACAGCCAAAGTCCAGCAGCTTGATGTCGTGTGACTCTGTGGAGATCAGCAGGTTCTCCGGTTTGACGTCCCGGTGCAGGACTCATGCTCTCGCAGTGTTTCAGCGCCGTGACCAGCTGCAGCAGCACTTTCTTGGCCAGACTCTCTCCAGGCGTCCGCTCTGCTTGCAGCAGAAAGTGTCCAGATCTTGGCAAGGGGAACGGGACGCCCAGGATCAAGGTGTAGCGCCTGGGAAAGTCTAACCACTCCAGCAGCTGCAGGACGTTGGGGCAGGCAGGAGCCGAATTGACCAGACTCATCAACGCCACCTCCAGCGGCAGCTGATCCTGACCTTCCTGCAGGACGAACGCTGCATGCTATATCCAGCGCCAATCAGAGCAAGCAGAGCAACAGATTCACTCTGAACTCACGACTCTCAGTCTCGGTGTTCCTCTTTACAGACGTGCTTGATGGCAACCTGTAGACAGATGAAGACCACGCTGACTAATTATCACAGACCACGCCACTGACGGCAACATTTCTAACGAGGAGGTGAGAGGAAGTCTTACTGGCAGTCCGTCAGACCTGCGGGTCGCAGCATACACCGAGCCGAATCCACCTCGCCCCAGCAATGGGCCCTGACATACGCTTCTGCAACACACAAGATCACAAGAAACCTCTTTAAACTGGACCTTACTGTAACGCTCTTCAGTGACGACTCGCTTAGTGAGTGGTGAGGTGTTTAATCTCAGTGCACTCTGACCTCTGCGGAGCGCTTGGGCAGCTCTTCTGTATGAGGGGACGGACCTCATCCTCCTGGCTGCCGCCTGCCGCTTCCTCTTCCCGTGAGACACGGACACAGAAACGGCCAACTCTGACGGCAGAGGAGCGATGTACCCAGGCAGCTCTTGGCTCAGAGGCAGGTTTGGGCTGGTCAGCGGTTCCTGAGCGTCGCCACCACAACCGCTGCCTCCCTAACCTCCTGAGCAGCCGCCTGAGAGACAGCAGCACTCCTGATCTGGAGCGGCCCGAGGCTGCAATATTTCACACATCAGACACTTACAGCCTCTATTAGCAACCTTTATCATAACCAAGCACCAATTGCTTTTACTTCTATTTGCTCTTGAATAGAAAATCAAAGGCATATCTTCACATTAATTCAGTCAAACATTGTACAACATCATACCATAACATAGCAATAACAAACAAAACGCTCACCTTGTCTTTCTACCCATAAGAGCGGCTGACAATCTCTCCAAACTCCACGAAATACAGTAAATAAATAAAAAAATTAATTAGTTGAAGAAAGAAAGAAAGAAAGAACGAAAGAGAGAAAGAATGAGAGAAATAAAGAGAAATAAATAAGAAGAGAGATAAGAAGAGAATAAAAAACTTCCTTCAAACTGTACTCAAAGGAAATATCCTCCGATCTCCTAAAATAAAAGTCTCTTCGCTCTGAACTGTGTCGAAAATCACAGTGTCAGGAAATAATCTCCGAAAGTCTCTGAAATCGCCTCGCCTCTCAACAAAAGATATCGATGGGTTTGAGTGTTTATGTGTAGAATTCACGCCATAACACGCGCCGCCATAGAAACTATAGTTCACGTGCGATATGGTGCGCGTGACGTCGCGGTAAGCGTGAGTACAACAGCGCGAGCGTGACGCTTTATCGGAAGCGTTGAATCTTATGCACTTTTCATTATTAAATAGCGAGATTTATTAATAAATGTATAAATTACTATATAAATCAGAGAAGTTACTATGATCTCTGACTAAACTGAACGCGCTATTTTCCCGCGCATTTAACCGATCACTGTCAGGAGGCCAATCAGCTTTCAGTATCTTCGGTGCGCCATCAAACCTGTGAGTAAACCTGCTTGAAAGTGAATGTTTAAAGAAAAATATATAGATATTACTGAAAATATCAAGCATTTGATACAGTGATACATTAGTTTTATTTATTTTAATCATAATTTCTTATTAAAATACTCGAATGCCTTCCCTAATGATATATTTAATTTTCTTGAAGCATAGATTTTTTATTGGAACATAATTTTTCTGTTGACAAAATTCCTAAGCTAAATTGGCTGGTTTTCACAGACAAGCTCTTTTCACCATTTTTCACTCCTACAACTATTTCATATGAAATAACAAGGGCATAGTATTTAAAAACAGATCTTTATTTTATCGTTGGCTCAAAGGAGGTATTCTTTAGTAAGATGCAAGTAAATTAGTTCATTTCAATGGGTAATTGTTGTCGATACAGGATTTCCTCAGAAAATCCAATCACCTGTGAAACCAGGAGAATTAGCATTTTTTCCAAAAGTGTGCACATTTGAAAACTGTCTTTGTTTTAAGACAACAATATATTAATTAATACGATTTGAACAAATGCTCTTTGTTCTGTGTCCTTTGCTCTTCTTTATTTGGTTATATCTCTTGTGTTAAAGAATGAATACTGCCAAATAAATGTATCAAAATGAAGGAAGTGTCTTATAAACTACTTTATAGAATTTATTACATTTGGAAATATTTAAGCTTAACATTTCAGATAGCTGTCAACTTTGGTAAACAAAAGAAAACTATTTAGCATCTTTCTTTTCTCATTTACTCAAGATTGTTTTGGAAAGGTTTGCAATTGTGTATTAATAGAAAATTGGAGTTTATGAAAGAAATGTGTATCAACAGTATATGTACAGTTGTGGCTAAAGGTTTTGAGAATTACATAAATATTGGAAATTGGAAAAGTTGCTGCTTAAGTTTTTGTAATAGCAATTTGTATATACTCCAGAATGTTATGAAGAGTGATCAGATGGATTGCATAGTCCTTCTTTTGCCATGAAAATGAACTTAAACCTGAAAAAACTTTCCCACTGCATTTCATTGCTGTCATTAAACGACCTGCTGAGATCATTTCAGTAAACGTCTTGTTAACTCAGGTGAGAATGTTGAGGAGCACAAGGCTGAGATCATTATGTCAGGCTGATTTGCTAGAATGACGGACTTGACATGTTAAAAGGAGGGTGATGCTTGCATAAAAATGGCTTCACAGGCAAGGATATTGTGGCTACTAAGATTGCACCTAAATCAACAATTTATAGACTCATCAAGAACTTCAAGGAAAGAGGTTCAATTCTTGATAAGAAGGCTTTAGGGCGTACAAGAAAGTCCAGCAAGCGCCAGGATCGTCTCCTAAAGAGAATTCAGCTGCAGGATCGGAGTGCCACCAGTGCAGAGCTTTCAGGAATGGCAGCAGGCAGGTGTGAGCGCATCTACACGCACAGTGAGGCCAAGACTTTGGAAGATGGCCTGGTGTCAAGAAGGACAGCAAAGAATTCACTTCTCTCCAAAAAAACATCAGGGAAGACTGATCTTTTGCAAAAGTATGGTGAATGGACTGCTGAGGACTGGGGCAAAGTCATATTCTCCGATGAAGCCCCTTTCCGATTGTTTGGGGGCATCTGGAAAAGGCTTGTCCGGAGAAGAAAAGGTGAGCGCTACCATCAGTCCTGTGTCATGCCAACAGTAAAGCATCCTCAGACCATTCATGTGAGAGGTTGCTTCTCATCCAAGGGAGTGGGCTCACTCACAATTTTGCCCAAAAATACAGCCATGAATAAAGAACGGTACCAAAACACCCTCCAACAGCAACTTCTTCCAACAATCCAACAACAGTTTGGTGAAGAACAATGCATTTTTCAGCACGATGGAGCACTGTGCCAATAAGGCAAAAGTGATAACTAAGTGGCTCAGGGACCAAAACGTTGAAATTTTGGCTCCATGGCCTGAAACTCCCAGATCTTAATCCCATTGAGAACTTGTGGTCAATCCTCAAGAGGCGGGTGGACAAACAAAAACCCACTACTTATGACAAACTCCAAGAAGTGATTATGAAAGAATGGGTTGCTATCAGTCAGGATTTGGCCTAGAAGTTGATTGAGAGCATGCTCAGTCGAATTGCAGAGGTCCTGAAAAGAAGGGCCAACACAGCAAATAATGACTCTTTGCATAAATGCCATGTAATTGTCGATAAAGCCTTTGAAACGTATGAAGTGCTTGTAATTACACTTCAGTACATCACAGAAACAACTGAAACAAAGATCTAAAAGCAGTTTAGCAGCAAACTTTGTGAAAACTAATATTTGTGTCATTCTCAAAACTTTTGGCCACAACTGTATAATTAATCAGGCTTTTAGTTCATCAGGGTCACCCATTTTTGATTGAATGTCGTTTTGAGGATGTACTGAATCAACTCATGTGACCTCTGTATAAAGAGTCAACCATGTGTTTTTTAACCCTGGAAAAAAAAAATACTAATATTATTCTTATTAAACAGTTTATTTACTATTTATACAAACATACATAAAATAAAAATGTATGTTGTAGCAACCTGTGTGTGTGTGTGTGTGTGAGAGTGAGAGTGTATATATGTGTGTGTGTGTGTGTGTGTGTGTGTGTGTGTGTGTGTGTAAAGTGTGCATGCTTCAAGATATCAAACATATACTTGTGTTGTCTTTCAGTTTTTTTATATTAATTTGTTCTTAAATCATTCGTAATCATTTGACCTTTATATTATAGAGGAAAACATGGGACCAAGGATGACGGATGATTTAAATCAAGCATGATTTTATTCAAACTGAGCTAACATGTAAAATATGAAGCTAACGTATGAAAGTTATTCCTATGTTTAAAAATAAATGAGAAAAAAATCAAGGTGGATATTTCTGAGATGCTAAAACAGCATGAACTATCAATGATTCATCTAAATCAGCTTTAGTAGTACTCCATTAGGTTCATTTATTTACAGTGAAGCTCATTTTGATTGGTTGACTTTCCACTTCCTCTTCAGTGATCATGTGTGCACGGTTCTGGACAGGAGATGAAACGCCTCTCTCTCTGGACAGGTGACCATTGTCTGGAAATCCCTTCATCAGCTTAGATCACGAGGGGCATGTGGTCTCACCAAGAAGCTTCTGAAGACATGAACACTACTGAGTCCTACAAAGAGAAGCAGACACATCACAAGTTAAGAGACTCAGACACTGAAACACGGCACATACTGTACAATGAGAACAGAACAGGAAACGGTTTTTGCTGGGTTCAACATGAGAAGGTTGTGTTCTCCTCCATCTACAGGATGGAGATCTGTAGCTCTCGGCCTCACACACACTGATACTGATAAACATACTAGTGAGTCAACAAACAACTGTTAGCTTGCTGGGATATAGGTGGTTTCCATCGGGCACACACACCTGGCCTGGAAGTTAACGCCAGGTTTTAATTTTTTTGTAGTTTTTTGTTGGAACAGTGAACACTGCCAGGTATTTATTTTTAACTTATAAGAGGACAATAATGCAAAAGGAATACCAAATTCTTGTTTTCAATGTAAAAATACTGCAACATTTTCAAAAATTCAAAACAATGGACTTGTAAAAGCCTCTGAAATAATCATTTGTAAGAAAGCCCTCAGAGCCAGTAAACGCTATGAGAAGAGTGACTGTACATCTTAAAATAGCACTATGCATGGTTGTTTGTCCGCACCCAAACTATCCACTGTACCAAAGCACAATAAACTCCTTTTTCAAAGACCCTTGGCTTAAGTAAGTGAGGGCTTCTGGGAATCCATGCTCTAGTCTCATGAGACTAAGCTAATCATTTCAGATCTGACAGCATCTAAAATGTTCTGGTGTCACAAGAGGAGGCATACAGTGAGAAGTGTCTGGTTTCACAGTGAACTTCAGGGTAGTAAAGCTCTTCTGTAGGGACGTATGAGAGCTGAAGGCGTGAGAGAGTTAGGCTTTATCAACCACTGTGTGATATAATACAAAACCTCAACTCTCCCTAAACCAGAAACTCTCCCCATTAAAGACCAGGTCGTTTAAGAAGGAGTTAAACAGGACAGATGTAACAGTTTGTAATAAAATTTTACATTCAGTGCCAAGAAGCGTCAGAGCAGTACACTGTATACATAGAGTTATGGAGGACATATTAAGTACTAAAATATCACACCTTGTTGAATTAAATCTAGGTTGTACTCATTTCCGCAATCCTATATTGAAACAAAATGGGCTAATTTTACAGCTATTAATAGCATATATTTCTCTGTTTTATTAAGAATATGTTTAATACCTTAATACTTGCCATCTATTAACTAATAAGAGGTTATTAAACAGACAGTTTACTAAAACTCTAATGACATGTAGCTGAAAAGTTGCTTTACTGATCGTGGAATGCCTAAAGTGGACTGTCAAATGTTGTCTAACTCAATGTTTGTAGGTATGTTAAAAGGAATATGGTTCACTGATTATTATTTACTGAATAAATACTTTGTATTCAGCTTCTGGTCAACCAGAAAATTAGTTTTCTTTGAATCAGTGAGCCTGAAATGACTAATTTATGTTGTAACTATAAATCAAGTAATTTCTGTTAAATAATATAAATAACTGTTAAAATATGTCTTTCTAGGCAATTTGTATTCTACTGTATGTGCAAAACCAGTTGCAGGACGTATTGAACTAAATATTTTAGTTTGTTTATTTCATTTATTTGGTTAATTTCTTTACCCTGATAATTTGCACAGATAAATTGTGCAGCCCCACTGCCACAGTTAAAGCAATTACTTGTAAGGGCAAACGAAAATATTACTGTTTAAAGGAATTTAACTCAACAAGTAAGATTTTGTTATCATTTACTCATCCTCAAGTAGTTCCAAACTTGTATGAATTTCTTTGTTCTCCCGAACACAAAGGAGGATATTTTGAAAAAGTATGGAACAAATGGTTTTGGGTCACCATTATTTTTTTAGAATTTTTATTTTTGGGTAAACTTTTCCTTTAAGCATAAAAATGGCTTTATTTATATATTTGTTTTTGCAATTTACATTCTATGCATCCCCTTCTATTAATTTGAATCACTAAGAGATTTTTCTTCTGATTTCTTTCTTATTTTTGGTCCTTTTTCCTGTCCTGATTACAAAAAAAGTAATACTACTGTGATACAGCGAGATGTACAACTCCTGTTATATACATATTTACACTTTATTGTGGAGAAGCTACACATATTGATCTGTGGGTGGTTTCAGCTGCTGCTGTGTGTTCAGACTCCTGCAGCATCCACACAGAGATCTTCACCGGACTGGAGCAGAGGATCCAACCCTTCACCATCAGCCCATGATCCTCTGTTCTTTCTGGAGGCGACCAGAAGCCGCTCCTGCACTTCCTGTGTCACTCCTGCTCACCCTATACAAACAATCAGAAGCATTAATCTAGTCTGATCCTAACGAGACAATCTAGCCGTGACTGCTGTGAGTCAGATAAGGTGTGTCTCTGGCCACCTGCTCAGTGTAACCAGGTGGCACTCAATGTCCTCTAAAGTGGCCGGTCTGACGCCGATGCACTGAGACACCAGCCAATCAGCTGACGGCACTCTGTTACACACAACACAGTGTTCAGGAAGACAGAAGCACACGCTTCACCTGGATCTGGACGTGACCTCTGTCTCTGCCTGTGGACAGTTCTCTAGGGAAGCGCAGTCTGCTTCTGGAGGTGACCTCTCAACGTGCCTCTGAAGGGGAAACAGCCGCACAAGATGTTGTAGAGCGCCACCCCGACCGACCAAAACCGTAGCCGGTCCTGCGTGGATAGCGCTGCCGCCGAAACCACTCAGGAGGGGCGTACTGAAGAGTGCCTGAGAGACACAACAAGACCCCAGACGCCACCTGAAGAGGCTCCACAAACAAACACAGATCACCGCAGTGAGATCAAACCCACCTGCAAAGTGTCTGTAGGCCGAGTCTTTCAGCAGATCTCCACAGCCAAAGTCCAGCAGCTTGATGTCGTGGTGACTCTGTGGAGATCAGCAGGTTCTCCGGCCTGACGCCCCGGCAGGACTCCGCGCTCTCGCAGTGTTTCAGCGCCGCGGACCAGCTGCAGCAGCACTTTCTTGGCCAGACTTCCTCCCAGGCGCCCGCTCTGCTTGCAGAAAGTGTCCAGATCTTGGCAAGGAACGGACGCCCAGGATCAAGGTGTAGCGCCTGGGAAAGTCCAACCACCCAGCAGCTGCAGGACGTTGGGGCAGGCAGGAGCCGAATTGACCAGACTCATCAACGCCACCTCCAGCGGCAGCTGATCCTGACCTTCCTGCAGGACTAACGCTGGCGCTATATCCAGCGCCAATCAGAGCAAGCAGAGCAACAGATTCACTCTGAACTCACGACTCTCAGTCTCGGTGTTCCTCTTTACAGACGTGCTTGATGGCAACCTGTAGACAGATGAAGACCACGCTGACTAATTATCACAGACCACGCTCACTGACGGCAACATTTCTAACGAGGGAGGTGAGAGGAAGTCTTACTGGCAGTCCGTCAGACCTGCGGGTCGCAGCAGCATACACCGAGCCGAATCCACCCTCGCCCCAGCAATGGGCCCCTTGACATACGCTTGCAACACACAAGATCACAAGAAACCTCTTTAAACTGGACTCACTGTAACGCCTTCAGTGACGCACTCGCTTAGTGAGTGGTGAGGTGTTTAATCTCAGTGCACTCTGACCTTCTGCGGAGCGCTTTGGCAGCTCTTCTGTATGAGGGGGACGGACCTCATCCTCCTGGCTGCCGCCTGCCGCCTCTTCCCATGAGACACGGACACAGAAACGGCCAACCTGACGGCAGAGGAGCGATGTACCCAGGCAGCTCTGGCTCAGAGGCAGGTTTGGGTTGGTCAGCGGTTCCTGAGCGTCGCCACCACAACCGCTGCCTCCCAACCTCCTGAGCAGCCGCCTGAGAGACAGCAGCACTCCTGGATCTGGGAGCGCCCGAGGCTGCAATATTTCACACATCAGACACTTACAGCCTCTATTAGCAACCTTTATCATAACCAAGCACCAATTGCTTTTACTTCTATTTGCTCTTGAATAGAAAATCAAAGGCATATCTTCACATTAATTCAGTCAAACATTGTACAACATCATACCATAACATAGCAATAATAAACAAAACGCCTCACCTTTGTCTTTCACTCATAAGAGCGGCTGACAATCTCTCCAACTCCACTAAATACAGTAAATAAATAAAAAAATTAATTAGTTGAAGAAAGAAAGAAAGAAAGAACGAAAGAGAGAAAGAATGAGAGAAATAAAGAGAAATAAATAAATAAGAGAGATAAGAAGAGAATAAAAACTTCCTTCAAACTGTACTCAAAGGAAATATCCTCCGATCTCCTAAAATAAAAGTCTCTCGCTTCTGAACTGTGTCGAAAATCACAGTGTCAGGAAATAATCTCCGAAAGTCTCTGAAATCGCCTGCCTCTCAACAAACAGATATCGATGGGTTTGAGTGTTTATGTGTAGAATCTACGCCATAACACGCGCCGCCATAGAAACTATAGTTCACGACATACGGCGCGCGCGACGCCGCGCGTGAGTACAACAGCGCGAGCGCACGCTTTTCGGAAGCGCGAATCTTATGCACTTTCTCATTATTAAATAGCGAGATTTATTAATAAATGTATAAATTACTATATAAATCAGAGAAGTTACTATGATCTCTGACTAAACTGAACGCGCTATTTTCCCGCGTATTTAACCGATCACTGTCAGGAGGCCAATCAGCTTTCAGTATCTTCGGTGCGCCATCAAACCTGTGAGTAAACTCTGCTTGAAAGTGAATGTTTAAAGAAAAAATATAAGATATTACTGAAAATATCAAGCATTTGATACAGTGATACATTAGTTTTATTTATTTTATTCATAATTTCTTATTAAAATACCTCGGAATGCTTCCCTAATGATATATTTAATTTTCTTGGAAGCATAGATTTTTTTATTGGAACATAATTTTTCTGTTGACAAAATTCCTGCAAATTGGCCGGTTTTCACAGACAAGCTCTTTTCACCATTTTTCACCCCACAACTATTTCATATGAAATAACAAGGCATAGTATTTAAAAAACAGATCTTTATTTTATCGTTGGCTCAAAGGAGGTATTCTTTTAGTAAGATGCAAGCAAATTAGTTCATTTCAATGGGTAATTGTTGTCGATACAGGATTTCTCAGAAAATCCAATCACCTGTGAAACCAGGAGAATTAGCATTTTTTCCAAAAGTGTGCACATTTGAAAAACTGTCTTTGTTTTAAGACAACAATATATTAATATAATGATTTGAACAAATGCTCTTTGTTCTGTGTCCTTTGCTCTTCTTTATTTGGTTATATCTCTTAAGTTAAAGAATGAATACTGCCAAATAAATGTATCAAAATGAAGGAAGTGGTCTTACAAACTACTTTATAGAATTTATTACATTTGGAAATATTTAAGCTTAACATTTCATTATGTATAGCTGTCAACTTTGGTAAACAAAAGAAAACTATTTAGCATCTTTCTTTTCTCATTTACTCAAGATTGTTTTGGAAAGGTTTGCAATTGTGTATTAATAGAAAATTGGAGTTTATGAAAGAAATGTGTATCAACAGTATATGTACAGTTGTGGCCAAAGGTTTTGAGAATTACATAAATATTGGAAATTGGAAAAGTTGCTGCTTAAGTTTTTGTAATAGCAATTTGCATATACTCCAGAATGTTATGAAGAGTGATCAGATGGATTGCATAGTCCTTCTTTGCCATGAAAATGAACTTAAACCTGAAAAAACTTTCCACTGCATTTCATTGCTGTCATTAAACTTACCTGCTGAGATCATTTCAGTAAAACGCCTTGTTAACTCAGGTGAGAATGTTGAGGAGCACAAGGCTGGAGATCATTATGTCAGGCTGATTTGGTTAGAATGACGGACTTGACATGTTAAAAGGAGGGTGATGCTTGCATAAAAATGGCTTCACAGGCAAGGATATTGTATACTAAGATTGCACCTAAATCAACAATTTATAGACTCATCAAGAACTTCAAGGAAAGAGGTTCAATTCTTGATAAGAAGGCTTTAGGGCGTACAAGAAAGTCCAGCAAGCGCCAGGATCGTCTCCTAAAGAGAATTCAGCTGCAGGATCGGAGTGCCACCAGTGCAGAGCTTTCAGGAATGGCAGCAGGCAGGTGTGAGCGCATCTACACGCACAGTGAGGCCAAGACTTTTGGAAGATGGCCTGGTGTCAAGAAGGACAGCAAAGAATTCACTTCTCCAAAAACATCAGGGAAGACTGATCTTTTGCAAAAAGTATGGTGAATGGACTGCTGAGGACTGGGTAAAGTCATATTCTCCGATGAAGCCTCTTTCCGATTGTTTGGGGCATCTGGAAAAAGGCTTGTCCGGAGAAGAAAAGGTGAGCGCTACCATCAGTCCTGTGTCATGCCAACAGTAAAGCATCCTCAGACCATTCATGTGAGAGGTTGCTTCTCATCCAAGGGAGGCTCACCTGGGCCACCTTGCCCAAAAATACAGCCATGAATAAAGAACGGTACTCAAACCACCCTCCAACAGCAACTTCTTCCAACAATCCAACAACAGTTTGGTGAAGAACAATGCATTTTTCAGCACGATGGAGCACTGTGCCAATAAGGCAAAAGTGATAACTAAGTGGCTCAGGACCAAAACGTTGAAATTTTGGCTCCATGGCCTGGAAACTCCCAGATCTTAATCCCATTGAGAACTTGTGGTCAATCCTCAAGAGGCGGGTGGACAAACAAAACCCACTACTTATGACAAACTCCAAGAAGTGATTATGAAAGAATGGGTTGCTATCAGTCAGGATTTGGCCCAGAAGTTGATTGAGAGCATGCTCAGTCGAATTTGCAGAGGTCCTGAAAAGAAGGGCCAACACAGCAAATAATGACTTCTTTGCATAAATGCTATGTAATTGTCGATAAAAGCCTTTGAAACGTATGAAGTGCTTGTAATTACACTTCAGTACATCACAGAAACAACTGAAACAAAGATCTAAAAGCAGTTTAGCAGCAAACTTTGTGTGAAAACTAATATTTGTGTCATTCTCAAAACTTTTGGCCACAACTGTATAATTAATCAGGCTTTTTAAGTTCATCAGGGTCACCCATTTTGATTGAATGTCGTTTTGAGGATGTACTGAATCAATCATGTGACCCTGTATAAAGAGTCAACCATGTGTTTTTTAACCCTGGAAAAAAATTCTACTAATATTATTCTTATTAAACAGTTTATTTACCATTTATACAAACATACATAAAATAAAATGTATGTTGTAGCAACCTCTGTGTGTGTGTGTGTGAGAGTGAGAGTGTATATATGTGTGTGTGCAGTGCTTCTTCAAGAGATCAAACATATACTTGTGTTGTCTTTCAGTTTTTTTATATTAATTTGTTCTAAATCATTCGTAATCATTTGACCTTCATATTATAGAGTGAAATGGGGCCAAGGATGACGGATGATTTAAATCAAGATGATTTTATTCAAACTGAGCTAATATGTAAAATATGAAGCTAACGTGATGAAAGTTATTCCTATGTTTAAAAATAAATGAGAAAAAAATCAAGGTGGATATTTCTGAGATGCTAAAACAGCATGAACTATCAATGATTCATCTAAATCAGCTTTAGTAGTAATTCCATTAGGTTCATTTATTTACAGTGAAGCTCATTTTGATTGGTTGACTTTCCACTTCCTCTTCAGTGTGATCATGTGTGCACGGTTCTGGACAGGAGATAAAACGCCCCTCTTCTCTGGACAGGTGACCATTTTCTGGAAATAGCTTCATCAGCGAAATCACGAGGGGCATGTGGCTAACCAAGAAGATTTTGAAGACATGAACACTACGTGTCCTACAAAGAGAAGCAGACACATCACAAGTTAAGAGACTCAGACACTGAAACACGCACATACTGTACAATGAGAACAGAACAGGAAACGGTTTTAGTTGGGTTTAACATGAGAAGGTTGTGTTCTCCTCCATCTACAGGATGGAGATCTGTAGCTCTCGGGCCTCCACACACACTGATACTGATAAACATACTAGTGAGTCAACAAACAACTGTTAGCTTGCTGGGATATTGCCCTGGATGAAGCGCTTTGGATGTGTGGACTTAAAAATTTCCTCCAGGTTTACCATGGTTGAATGGGAAAGCGCCTGAGAAGTCGCACTTAACCCGCCAATATCGCCTGGATGTAAGCGCCTGGAAGTCTGGACTTAAAAATTTCTCTCAGGGTTACCATGGTCGCAGTGGGAAAGTATTCGAGAAGACACACTTAACCCGGACAAGATCACCTGATTGAAGCGCCTGGATATCTGGAATTAGGTTTTGAATGCTTAAAAATTTCATTCAGTTTGGTAGGGATCAAGTGAAAAAGTTGTCCGAGAAGTCGCACCTAACTCGCCAATATCGGCTTGATGAAGCGCCTGGATGTCTCGGACTTAGGTTTTGAACGCTTAAAAATTTCTTCCAGGGTTACTATGGTCGCATTGGGAAAGCTTCACGAGAAGTCAGTCTTAACCCTGTCAAGATCATGCCCATTACAGTTTTATAGTAATGGGGTGAAATTGTGGGCCCAGGCCTCCTAAAGAAAACTGTAATACAGGGCCCTTACTGAATAAAAAATCATGCCCAGTAATGTGTTACTGTTATGGGGTTAGTCTGTGAGCCTGGATGTCTGGACGTAGGTTTTGAACGCTCAAATATTTGTTCCAGGGTTACCATGGTCGAAAGTGGATTAACGTCCCGAGAAGTCGCACTTAAACTGGCCAATATCGCTGGATGTCTGGACTTAGGTTTGGAACGCTTAAAAATTTCTTCCAGGGTTACCATGGTCGAGTAAGAAAGCCTACGAAGTCACACTTAACGCTGCCAAAATCATGCCCATAAAAGTGTTATAGTAATGGGTTGAGTTTCTGGTCCCAGGCCTTTACTGAATAAAGTCATACGCAATGTGTAGCTGTTATGGGGTTAGTCTGTGAGCCTGGATGTCTGACGAGGTTTTGAATGCTCAAACATTTGTTCCAGGGTTACCATGGTCGAAGTGGGATTAACGCCTGAGAAGTCGCACTTAAACCAGCCAATATCGACTGGATGTCTGGACGAGGTTTTGAACGCTTAAAAGTTTTTCCAGGGTTACCATGGTCGAGTAAGAAAGCTCTACGAGAAGTCACACTTAACCCAAGCAAGATCATGCCCATAATAGTGTTGTAATAATGGGTGAGTGAGTTTGGGCCCAGGCCTTTACTGAATAAAATCAAACCCAGTAATGTGTTACTGTTATTGGGTTAGTCTGTGAGCCTGGATGTCTGGATTTAGGTTTTGAACGCTTAAAAATTTCTTCAAGGTTACCATGGTCGAAGTGGGTAAGCCTCACGAAGTCAGTAAGAAAGCTTACACTTAACCCGCCAAGATCATGCCCATAATAGTGTTATAGTAATGGAGTGAATCTGTGGGCCCAGGCCTTTACTGAATAAAATCATGCCCAGTAATGTGTTATTGTTGGGGGTTAGTCTGTGTGCTTGGATGTCTGGACGAGGTTTTGAATGCTCCAAAAGTTTCTTCCAGGGTTACCATGGTCGAGTAAGAAAGCCTCGAGAAGTCACACTTAACCCGGCCAAGATCACACCTGTTTTAGTAATAGGGGTGAGTCTGAGAGCCCAGGCCTTTACTGAATAAAATCATGCCCAGTAATGTGTTCCTGTTATGGGGTTAGTCTGTGAGCCTGATGTCTGGATTTACGTTTGAACGCTTCAATATTTGTTCCAGGGTTACCATGGTCGAGTGGGATTAGCCACCGAGAGGTTGCACTTAAAACCGCCAACATCGCCTGGATGAAGCGCCAGATGTCTGGACTTAGGTTTTGAACGCTTAAAATTTCTTCCAGGGTTACCATGGTCGAGTGGGAAAGCCCACGAGAAGTCACGCTTAACCCGCCAAGATCATACCCATAAGTGTTTTGCAAGTAATGGGGTGAGTTTGTGGGCCCAGGCCTTTACTGAGTAAATTCATGCCCAGTAATGTGTAACTGTTGGGGTTAGTCTGTGAACCTGGATGTTTGGACTTAGGTTTTGAATGCTCAAACATTTGTTCCAGGGTTACCATGGTCGAGTGGATTAGCCTCCTGAGAAGTCGCACTTAAACCGCCAATATTGCCTGGATGTCTGGACGTAGGTTTTGAACGCCTAAAATTTCTTCCAGTGTTACCATGGTCGAGTGGGGAAAGCCTACGAGAGGTCACTTAACTCGCCATGATAATTCCTATAAAAGTTTTATAGTTTGTGGTGAGTCTGTTGGCCCAGGCCTTTATGTGAATAAATCATACCCAGTAATGTGTTACTGTTATGGGGTTAGTCTGTGAGCCCTGGATGTCTGACGTGGGTTTGAATGCTCAAACATTTGTTCCAGGGTAACCATGGTCGTTACTGGATTAACGCCCGAGAAGTCGACTTTTAAACCAGCCAATATCGACTGGAATGTCTGGACGTAGGTTTTGAACGCTTAAAAGTTTCTTCCAGGGTTACCATGGTCGTCAAGTAAGAAAGCCTACGAGAAGTCACACTTAACCCGCCAAGATCATGCCCATACAGTGTTGTAATAATGGGGTGAGTTTGTCGCCCAGGCCTTTACTGAATAAAATCATACCCAGTAATGTGTTGCTGTTATTGGGTTAGTCTGTGAGCCTGATGTCTGGATTTAGGTTTTGAACGCTTAAAAATTTCTTCAAGGGTTACCATGGTCGAGTGGGGAAGCCCTACGAAGTCACACTTAACCCGCCAAGATCATGCCCATATAAAGTGTTATAGTAATGGGGCAGTTCAGTTTGTGGGCCCAGGCCTTTCACTGAGTAAATTCATGCCTAGTAATGTTAACCTGTTATGGGGTTAGTCTGTGAGCCTGGATGTCTGGACGTAGGTTTTGAACGCTCAAACATTTGTTCCAGGGTTACCATGGTCGAGTGGATTAGCGCCCGAGAAGTCGCACTTAAACCGCCAATATCGCTGGATGGATGTCTGTCTGACGTAGGTTTTGAACGCTTAAAAACTTCTTCCAGGGTTACCATGGTCGAGTGGGAAAGCCACGAAGTCACACTTAACCCGCCAAGATCATGCCCCCAATAGTGTTATAGTAATGGAGTGAGTCTGTGGCCCAGGCCTTTACTGAATAAAATCATGCCCAGTAATGTTTTACTGTTATGGGGTTAGTCTGTGTGCTTGGATGTCTGGACGAGGTTTTGAATGCTCAAAAGTTTCTTCCAGGGTTACCATGGTCGAGTAAGAAAGCCTACGAGAAGTCACACTAAACCCGCCAAGATCATGTCCATAATAGTGTTGTAATAATAATGGGTTAGTTTGTGGCCCAGGCCTTTACTGAATAAAATCATGCCCAGTAATGTGTTACTGTTATTTGGTTAGTCTGTGAGCCTGGATGTCTGGATTTAGGTTTTGAACGCTTGAAAATTTGTTCCAGGGTTACCATGGTCGAGTGAGTGGGGAAGCCACGAGAAGTCACACTTAACCCGCCAAGATCATGCCCATAATAGTGTTATAGTAATGGGGTGAGTCTGTTGGGCCTCAGGCCTTTACTGAATAAAAATCATGCCCAGTAATAATGTAACTGTTATTGGGTTAGTCTGTGAGCCTGGATGTCTGGATTTAGGTTTTGAACGCTTCAATATTTCTTCCAGGGTTACCATGGTCGAGTGGGAAAGCATACGAGAAGTCACACTTAACCCGGCCAAGATCATGCCCATAAAAGTGTTTTGTAGTAATGGGGTGAGTCTGTGGGTCCAGACCTTTACTGAATAAAATCATGCCCTGTAATGTGTAACTGTTATGGGGTTAGTCTGTGAGCCTGGATGTCTGGATTTAGGTTTTGAATGCTTCAAATATTTCTTCCAGGGTTACCATGGTCGAATGGGAAAGCTAAGAGAAGTCACACTTAACCCTGTTTTTATGGGGTTACCAAGATCATGCCCTAATAGTGTTATAGTAATGGAGTGAGTCTGTGGGGCCCAGGCCTTTACTGAATAAAATCATGCCCAGTAATGTGTTACTGTTATGGGCGTTAGTCTGTGAGCTTGGATGTCTGGACGTAGGTTTTGAATGCTTAAAAGTTTCTTCCAGGGTTACCATGGTCGAGTGGGAAAGCTCACGAGAAGTCACACTTAAGTCACCAAGATCATGCCCATAATAGTGTTGTAATAATGGGTGAGTTTGTGGGCCCAGGCCTTTACTGAATAAAATCATGCCCAGTAATGTGTTACTGTTATGGGATTAGTCTGTGATCCTGGATGTCTGGACGAGGTTTTGAACGCTCAAATATTTGTTCTAGGGTTACCATGGTCGAGTGGGAAAGCCTACGAGAAGTCACACTTAACTCAGCCAAGATCATGCCCATGAAAATGTTATAGTAATGGGGTGAGTCTGTAGGTCCAGGCTTTAAAGAAAGCTGTAATACAGGGCCTTTAGTGAATAAAATCATGCACAGTAATGTGTAACTGTTATGGGGTTAGTCTGTGAGCCTGGATGTCTGGATTTAGATTTTGAATGCTTTAATATTTCTTCCAGGGTTACCATGGTCGAGTGGGAAAACCTACGAGAAGTCACACTTAACCCGCCAAAATCATGCCCATGCAATAGTGTCATAGTAATGGGGTGAGTTTGTGGCTCCAGGCCTTGAAAGAAAACTGTAAGGGTTACAGGGCCTTTAGTGAATAAAATCATGCCCAGTAATGTGTTACTGTTATGGGGTTAGTCTGTGAGCCTGGATGTCTGGACTTAGGTTTGAATGCTTAAAAATTTGTTCCAGGGTTACCATGGTCGAGTGGGAAAGCCATGCGCAGAAGTCACACTTAACCCCAGCCAAGATCACGCCTAAACAGTGTTATAGTAATGGGGTGAGTCTGCAGGTCCAGGCCTTTACTGAATAAAATCATGCCCAGTAATGTGTTACTGTTATGGGGTTAGTCTGTGAGCCTGGATGTCTGGATTTAGGTTTTGAATGCTTCAATATTTGTTCCAGGGTTACCATGGTTGAGTGGGAAAGCCTCACGACAAGTCATGCTTAACCCTGCAAGATCATGCCCATAAAAAGTATTATAGTAATGGGTTGAGTTTGTGGGCCCAGGCCTTAAAGAAAACTGTAATACAGTGGCCTTTACTGAGCCTAAAATCATGCCCAGTAATGTGTAATTGTTGTGGGGTTAGTCTGTGAATATCTTGGATGTCTGGATTTAGGTTTTGAACGCTTTAAAATTTTTTCCAGGGTTACCATGGTCGAAAGTAAGAAAGCCTACGAGAAGTCACACTTAACCCGCCAAGATCATGCCCATAATAGTGTTGTAATAATGGGGTGAGTTTGTGGGCCCAGGCCTTTACTGAATAAAATCAAACCCAGTAATGTGTTACTGTTATCGGGTTAGTCTGTGAGCCTGGATGTCTGGATTTAGGATTTAGGTTTTGAACGCTTTCAAATTTCTTCCAGGGTTACCATGGTTCGAGTGGGAAAGCCTACGAAAGTCACACTTAACCCGGCCAAGATCATGCCCATAAAAGTGTTTTAGTAATGGGGTGAGTGTGAGGGCCCAGGCCCAAAGCCTTTACTGAATAAAATCATGCCCAGTAATGTGTTACTGTTATGGGGTTAGTCTGTGGAGCCTGGATGTCTGGATTTAGGTTTTGAACGCTTCAATATTTGTTCCAGGGTTACCATGGTCGAGTGGAAAACTTATTTAAGCAGAAGTCACACTTAACCCGCCAAGATCATGCCCATGAAAGTGTCATAGTAATGGGGTGAGTTTGTGGGCCCAGGCCTTAAAGAAAAAACTGTAATACATGGTCTTTACTGAATAAAATCATACCCAGTAATGTGTTACTGTTATGGGGGTTAGTCTGTGAGCCTGATGTCTGGACGAGGGTTTTGAACGCTCAAACATTTGTTCCAGGGTTACTATGGTCCAGTGTGGATTAGCTGTCCGAGAAGTCGCACTTAAACCGCCAATATCGCCTGGATGTCTGGACGAGGTTTTGAACGCTTAAAACTTCTTCCAGGGTTACCATGGTCAAGTGGGAAAGCCTCACGATTTAAGTCACACTTAACCCGCCAAGATCATGCCCCTAATAGTGTTATAGTAATGGAGTGAGTCTGTGGGCCCAGGCCTTTACTGAATAAAATCATTCCCAGTAATGTGTTACTGTTATGGGGTTAGTCTGTGAGCCTGGATGTCTAGACGTAGGCTTTGAACGCTCAAAAATTTCTTCCAGGGTTACCATGGTCGAGTGGAAAAGCTAAGAGAAGTCACACTTAACTCCGCCAATATCGCAAGATCATTCCAACGCTAAAAAGTTTTAGTAGTAATGGGGTGAGACTGCTGGCTCCAGGTCTTTACTGAATAAAAATCATGCCCAGTAATGTGTGAGTACTGTTAAGGGCTGAGTCTGTGTGCTTGGATGTCTGGACGCCGGTTTTGAATGCGTAAAAGTTTCTTCCAGGGTTACCATTGTTGAGTAAGAAAGTCCTACGACTTAAGTCACGCTTATAACCTTTATGCGTGAAGATCATGCCCATAAAAATTCATATAGTAATGGGTTGAGTTTCTGGTCCCAGGCCTTTACTGAATAAAAGTCATCATGCAGTAATGTGTAGCTGTTATGGGGTTAATCTGTGAGCCTGGATGTCTGGACGTAGGTTTTGAACGCCAAATATTTGTTCCAGGGTTACCATGGTCGAGTTGGAAAGCTCTACGCAGAAGTCACACTTAAGTCGACCAAGATCATGCCCATAAAAGTTGTAGTAATAATGGTGAGTTTGTTGGCCCAGGCCTTTACTTGCTCAATAAAATCATGCCCAGTAATATGTTACTGTTATGGACGATTAATTTGTGATCCTGGATGTCTGAACGTAGGTTTTGAACGCTTAACCCAAATATTTGTTCCAGTGTTACCATGGTCGAAAGGATTGAGGCCCGAGAGGTTGCACTTAAACCGCCAATATCGCTGGATATGGCGCCAGATGTCTGGACTTAGGTTTTGAACGCTCAAAAATTTCTTCCAGGGTTACCATGGTCGAGTGGGGAAAGCTACGAGAAGTCACGCTTAACCCGGCCAAGATCATGCCCATAAAAGTTTTGTAGTAATGGGGTGAGTTTAGGCCCAGGCCTTTACTGAGTAAATTCATGCCTCCAGTAATGTGTTACTGTTATGGGGGTTAGTCTGTGAACCTGGATGTTTGGACTTAGGTTTTGAATGCTCAAACATTTGTTCCAGGGTTACCATGGTCGAGTGGTATTAGCCTCTTCAGAAGTACACTTAAACCAATATTGCCCTGGATGTCTGGACGAGGTTTTGAACGCTTAAAAATTTTCTTCCAGGGTTACCATGGTCGAGTGGGAAAGCCTACAGGAGGTCACACTTACCACACCAATCCGCCAAGATAATTACCAAAAGTGCTTTATAGTTTGTGGGTGAGTCTGTTGGCCTAGGTGCCTTTACTGAATAAAATCTTACCCAGTAATGTGTTACTGTTATGGGGTTAGTCTGTAAGCCATGGATGTCTGGACGTAGGTTTTGAACGCTCAAACATTTGTTCCAGGGTTACCATGGTCGAGCGGGTGATTAACTTCTGAGGAAGTCGCTTCTAAACCAGCCGATATCGACCTGGATGTCTGGACGTAGGTTTTGAACGCTTAAAAGTTTTTCCAGGGTTACCATGGTCGAGTAAGAAAGCCTCACGAGAAGTCACACTTAACCCGCCAAGATCATGCCCATAATAGTGTTATAGTAATGGGTGTGAGTCTGTGGGCCCCAGGCCTTTACTCAATAAAATCATGCCCATTAATGTGTTACTGTTATGGGTTTAGTCTGTGATCCTGGATGTCTGGACGTAGGTTTTGAACGCTAAATATTTGTTCCAGGGTTGCCATGGTCGCAGTGGGAAAACTCACGAGAGTCACACTTTAACCTGCCAAGATCATGCCCATGAAAGTGTTATAGTAATGGGTGAGTCTGAATAAATCATGAGTGTCTGTTACAGGCTTTAGTGCTTGGAGCTGTAATACACAGGGCCTTTAGTGAATAAAATCATGCCTAGTAATGTGTTCCTGTTGAAGAGGGTTAGTCTTGATGCCTGGTTATCTGGACGTTAGGTTTGAAAATGTAAAAAATTTCTTCAAGTGTTAACCATGGTTCCAGTGGAAAGCTCAGTGAGAAGTCACACGCTTAACCCCGTGCAAGATCATGCCCATAAAAGTGTTATAGTAATGGGGTGAGTTTGTGGTGCCCAGGCTTTTACTGAATAAAATCATGCCCAGTAATGTCTTACTGTTATAGGTTTGTCTGTGAGCCTGATGTCTAGATTTAGGTTTTGAATGCCTAAAATTTCTTCCAGGGTTACCATGGTCTAGTGGGAAAGCCCACGAGAAGTCACGCTTAACCCGCCAAGATCATGCCCATAAAGTGTTATAGTAATGGGATGAGAGTTGTGGGTCCATGCCTTAAAGAAACTGTAATACATGGTCTTTACTGAATAAAATAATGCCCAGTGCAAAGTGTTACTGTTATTGGGTTAGTCTGTGAGCCTGGATGTCTGGATTTTAGGTTTTGAACGCTTAAAAGTTCTTCCAGGATATCATGGTCGCAGTGGGAAAGCCTACGAGAAGTCACACTTAACCCGTGCCAAGATCATTCCCATAAAAGTTTTATAGTTTGTGGTGAGTCTGTTGGCCCAGGCCTTTACTGAATAAAATCATGCCCAGTAATGTGTTACTGTTATGGGGTTAGTCTCTTTGAGCTTGGATGTCTGGGACTTAGGTTTTGAACGCTCAAACATTTGTTCCAGGGTTACCATGGTCAGAAGTGGATTAAAACATCAACCTGAGCCAAGTCATACCCAAAATATTAAGTAGTAATGTGAGTCTGACTCAAACCATGCCAATATCGTAACTGGATGTCTGGAGCGTGGGTTTTGACGCACGGCCTCAAAAGTTTTTCCAGGGTTACCATGGGATCGCCCCCAGTAACTTAAAAAGGCCAATATCGCTTCTGACGTTCAGAAGTCACACTTCTTCAAGGGTTGCCAATGGGTCGCCACAAGATCATGCCCATAATAGTGTTTCATAATAATGCTTGGTGAGTTTGTGGGCCCAGGCCTTTACTGAAACAGGGCCTGAAAATCATGCCCCTGAGTAATGCTAACTGTTAAGTGGTTAGTCTGTGTGTGCTTGGATGTTCTGGACGTAGGTTTTGAATGCTCAAAAGTTTCTTCCATGGTTACCATGGTCTAGTGGGAAAGCTCACAAGAAGTCACTAGCACTTTAATCCCGCCAAGATCACACCGCCCACATAGTAATGGGGTGAGTCTGTGGGATCTGTGCCTTTACTGAATAAAAATCATGCCCAGTAACGTGTTACTGTTATGAGGTTAGTCTGTGAGCATGATGTTCTGATTTAGGTTTTGAATGCTTTCCGGTCATTTTGTTCCATAGGTTACCATGGTCAAGTGGGAAAGCATACGAGAAGTCAGCACTTTACCCGGCCAAGATCAGTGCCCATAATAGTGTTATAGTAATGGTGTGAGTCTGTGGGTCTCAGCCTTTACTGGCCAGTCAGTAAACATGCCCAGTAAATGTGTTACCGTTGGCGTGAGTCTGTGTTTGATGTTCGGACGTAGGCTGAATGCCAAAAGTTTCTTCCAGGGTTACCATTGTTGAGTGCTGTCACGGCTGCAAGTCACGCTTTAATCCCTACAAGATCATGCCCATAAACGCAGC